>NW_024582416.1:1675820-1678972 GCF_018398535.1 Haplochromis burtoni
CACACACACACACACACACACACACACACACACAGCGCCTGGTACAGGCTCCATAACCCACATAGACACTGTGGCTACTGTCTGTTCCAAGCCATAGCAGGGGCGGCCAGGGGAAGCAGTCCTCCAAATATAGCCCCTATATGTGTCCTTGTGTAGTTATTAAGAGATTTACACCACCTCAAACGGCTGAGGTCGGGGAAATGATACATCCCACTGCTCTCTGGTTGGAAAAAAAGACAGGCAGCACGGGGGAAAAAAATGATAATTGGTCAGTTTTTCTGTGGCCACTGGTGGTCTGAGATGAATTGGCTGACTCTTTAGGGATGAAAGTGATCATTCAGTTACCCACAAACATGCACATGAACACACTTGAGCTGTGGATCCCGTGGCCCAGTTCCAGTTGGCAGGGATGCTTTAGCGACACACTGTTCGCAGCTTCCAGCAGGGGGTTTAGTGGCTTGTGAGAGGGCGATGTTTGGAAGGAGTGAGCGAGCGGTGGCATCATTAGAACAAGACCTGGCGCTCATTAACCCTGGCCTTGCAGTTGCTCTAAACATTGCACGTCGACTGGGAGGTGAAGCTTTCGGCACCTCCTCTCAGTTTTACTCCTCGTCCCTTTTGTCTGTGTGAGCCTGTAAGCCTTACTGGGAAATTGTGATCAGAGGTGGTAGGGCATGAGCTTCGGACTGCCCGTGTAGCTTGAAGCAGGAATTTTGCCATTTCTGCACATGGCAAGTGTCTTAAAAAGAAAACTGTTGCTCCCTGTAGAAAAGTTTTAATAGCTGTCTAAATGATCCGCATAAGAGTCTCTTTGGCCAGCTGACCCCGGCTATAGCTGCTTTGTGTCAAGTCCAACCGCCAACATTTGACTTCTACTCTGCAGGGCTTGGAGGGCCAGAGGGGTGCCGGTGCTCCACACCAGCCCCATTTCAGAGGGGTTTCTGTGGTCAGATGAATATTTAATGTGTTAGTGTGCACTTAGGAAAGAATGCCTTTGTTTTTCTCTCTATGATATCATAACCACAAGATAGAGCTGGGAGATGGGAGGCAATGCACACATGAGGCCTAAACAGCAGCGCTCAATATGCATCCAGAGCTGAAAATGGATGCTAAAGGTTGTAGATTTACTAGCCTCCTCTCAGAGTAGTGGTCGCATCATCTGAAAGCATTATGGAAGTCTATGAAGAACAAATAAAATGCTTGATATAAAATGTCTGGTATTAACAATGTAGTGAAAGGCGATGGCTGTGTTTTGAAGAGATGGGTGTGCCGTTCCCAGCCCTGCTTTGTTTCGCGTGTGTATGTGTGTGTGTGTGCTTTTATTTCCTGATAGTGTTTTATCTTCACTGCAGCATTGCTTTGCTCTTTTGTGTCTGTGCTTTGAAGCATTTTGAGGTAAGTTCAGGTGTAAAACGTGCGAAAAGTGTAAAGTTATGTTCTTCCTCACACTGCACGTGGGCGTTTCGAAGACCAGACCGCACGAACAATCTCCACCGAGCGTTGCCCAGCCTTCCCTCCACAAAACCCGTATCAGCTCAACAGGGAGGCAGTGTTTGCTCAGCGAGGTGACTGCCAGGACTTTAACACGATGCCACAGCTGAACGATCACCCAGTGCGACCTGTTTCCTTCCTTCACCCTCGCACTTTTCTCTACTTCTCCTCTCGTTTTCTGTCTGTCTGTCTGTCTCTGCCTCCTTTAAAAGAAAGAAACATATGTTGCCGTCCAAAGGGAGACACATTAAACACAAGCCCTTTTTAGTTAAGGGCTGGGTTCTTTTTCAGGGACAAAGTGAAACTCTATCTGAACAGCAAAGGCCAATACGTGCTTTGGCTGTGACCCAGCTCTGCACTGAATATATTTGAAGTGTAAATATTTGTTTTCGTCGTATAAATGGACTTGATAGGCCCCTGATAACAGACAAGAATTAATGTGGAGTGCATGTATCACAGTGAAAACTATGTCTGGACTGTCTATGTATGCATGGTATTGAATTGCATAAAAAAACAATGTTTGGGTAGTGTAAGGAGCACTCCCGAGTCCAGCGCAAAGTACACAAAATGGCAGCTGGGTGAGCTTTTTTTGTTGCATTAATGAATCATTTTAATAATACCACAAGTTTTAGGTCAGGGAAGCCCTTGTTTTTTGTGCTAGCGCACTGAAACTAAAGTCTTGAAAAGATATGAAAACAAGCTGCATCCTTATCTAACTTCTGAAACTCGACAGTGTAGCGGGGTGACAGTTGAACACATGTTGCAGTGGGGCCTACTTGCCTGCGAGCAAACTTCCGTTTGCCCTCAACAGACACTGGGGACGTTTCAACATGTGTTGAGCAAAACCTTGTACACCTGTCTTCCTCTTCCTCCTCTCTAGTGGACCTGAACCCCCCCCCCCGTCACGTTCCCACCCTGCTTCTTTCTGCCACCCTTTTCGTTTACTTCCCTTTTCGTTCTATTATGAGCACAGCCCAAAACACTTTTCTGCAGCAGTGCATTTGGCTCTGTGCTTCCCAAGGCCACCAATCACACCATTGGGTATTTACAGTGGGGCAAATCAAAGTTCTTGTTTTGAGGCTGACCCTGAAGGATGTGGGTTTTACCCTTGGCTGGTGATTGTGGCTGTCTCGTCTGGGCCTAAATGAGTCGATGCTTGCCACACTCAGACATTACACTGCTTTAAACTCATTTACATAACGCTCCCGTACGTCCTTATGAATAAATGCGTAAAGTTTTACAACTCTGTGCGCTCACTTCATGATAATGACAAACTGTATCTCTGGATATAAGTGTGAGCTAAAGTGTCTATCATAAACACAGCAGCGCTTTTAGTTTTTTTTTTTTTTCGTTTTTTTTTGCGGAAACATTATTTAGGCTTTCAGGGGGACGTCAAGAAAAGTTGTGGCATGCTTTTATCATCCTCTACGGCCACAGCTGGGGGACCGTCTGGTCCCTGAGGCAGATGCATCAGCCTGTCTCTGGGGACATCAGCACTGTGAAAATCCCCCTCGTAGGCCTAACACAAGCTGCTCACAACGGAAGTTGCTACATGAGACTGTTTGAGCAAAGAGCGAAGCCTTCCTTTTCTGATAAGGGGATAAAGTGCTTTGCGTGTGTGTGTGCGTGTGTGTGTGTGTGTGTGTGTGTGTGTGTGTGTG
>NW_024582416.1:1678992-1680696 GCF_018398535.1 Haplochromis burtoni
GTGTGTGTGTGTGTGTGTGTGTGTGTGTGTGGAACAGAAGCAGTGCCACACAAGGACAGCCCTGCAGCGAGGCAGGTTGAGGCAGGCAAAGAGGGTGAGGGGGTGCCAAAATAGTGCACCCAGATTCTAGAACAATACAGCAAGGCCCGTAGCACATTGAGAGCAATCATCCCTCTTTTGTCTGGCCTTTCTGTACTTTTGTGTGTGTGTGTGTGTGTAACTGTCTTCTGAGGCGTGTTGGGGGGTGATATGAGTGGAGCTGTTTTGCAGGCCTTTTGGCTGAATGCCTGCAGACTTTGCAGTGCTGCTGCTGCTTTGGCCTTGTTGTGCACAGAAGGCCTATTTGGCTCGGGTGACAGATCATATTAAAGCAATAAGCTGCTCTGAGTGTGTTATTTTAGCTCAAACGGTGAATGAGGTTGTTGTGCACATCTGTGTGTGTGTTTACGCTCGCGTCTGCGTGGTAGTCAGGTCGCTCTAAGTAGCGAGGTGCTGGGTGAAAGGTGGGGGCCTCGCAGAGCTGTGGGAAAGGAAGACAAGCTGCTGCTGTCACATACATCAATGCAACGCCAGCAGATGTGTCAAACGGCTTTGCGTTCACACCTCCGTGCATAGTAGCTCACACACAATTATGTGCAAAAATGAGTGCATTTGCCCCTAAACACACACGCAAACACACAGAGTTCCACTGAATGACAAGATTAAGATTCCAGGTGGGTCAGAGCAAATGTGTGAAATGTGAAATGTGTGAATTTTCCATCATGTAGGCACGCATAAATTTTTTTATTTATTTTTTTTACTTTCAGTTCTTTCTCTGTGTGTCTGGTTTTTTTTTGTTTTTTGTTTTTTTTAATGCTCTTGGTGGACTGTTGCAGAAGTGTCAAGGTTACAAGACTGACCTCTCCTTTGCTCTGATGATTCCAGTCTGTGTTTACCTACAGAATTACAACTTTCTCCACTGCTGGAAGCAAAAGAAAAGTTCTTGCTGCACCTATTATTTGCTCACTGTTCCTAACCATTAAGGCCTGAAGAAATAAATATCCAAACCGCAGGGTGGTGGTACACAGCGTCTTTTCCAGTAACCAGCAGGTGCCTTCTTCCCACAAACCGCCCCCCCACCCACCCACCCCTCGCACTCTTTGCCCCAACGCAGAAAACGGTTTATTGTCATAATCCAGCGGGGGAGAAAAATATTCCTCCACTCATGGGCCATTTATTTTTCTAAATGCAGATCGGAACTTTTATTGAATTACAGCTGAAAGGTTGTAATGGCTCCCTCCTGTATGGGTCAGTGTAAATAAGGAAGAGTGAGCACACACAGAGTGGGCATTTTACTTCAAGTCATAGGTAAGTAAACAGGAAAGACGCTTGGCTGCTGAGTTTACAGGGGAGTGGGTAGGTGGAGAGAGCTGAGTGGAGATGTTGGCCCGACTTCTTATTTGATTATGAGAATGTGTCTTCTGCTTGCATCATAAGACTGAATTAAAAGTGTCGTCTGGGACCTCTGTAAATAATTTGGTAATTCCTGGGACGTCCTGCTGTTCTATTCGGCGTCAGTGAATATGGGGAGGAAATTTGTGTCTGAGCGGAAAGAGAAAGGGCATTTTACCCCAAAGCTTGTGTGTGTGTGTGTGTGTGTGTGTGTGTGTGTGTGTGTGTGTGTGTGTTTCTGTGCCTCCAACAGTCATCAGCAGGCCTGAAGGA
>NW_024582416.1:1680716-1714212 GCF_018398535.1 Haplochromis burtoni
CTCTCTCTCTATATATGTGTGTGTGTGTGTGTGTGTGTGTGTGTGTGTGTGTGTGTGTGTGTGTGTGTGTGTGTGTGTGTGTGTGTGCCTCCAACAGTCATCAGCAGGCCTGAAGGAGGAGGATTCACTGCACTGTTTCAAAATGTGGACAATGTTCTTCTTTTTCCTCATACAGCTGAAACTTGTGCATTGACACTGCAGCAACATGCCGAACAACAAACAGAGGCAGCAAAGTGAGAAGAGGAGAAAAAACGGTGCCCGTGATTGGCTAATGGCTGCAATTTCTTTGTTTATATCACAATTCGGCCGAGGTATTTAAACTAATTAGCTCTGCTTTCACAGGAAAGCCTAAGTGCAAAAGCTTAAGCAGGATTACCTACAACTGTGTGTGAATGCACGAGTGCGCGTCTCGTCCTCAAAGAGAATTGGCCTCAAAGCTTCTAGATGTGGTTAAGGTGGCAACAGTGGTCAGAGAGCTTCCATCTCAGTCCTTTATTTATCCTCCCACGACAAAATTTGATCATGTTACACTCACAACGAAAAAAAGACATGAGAAAATAATTAGCAGCCAAGTGGCTGCTTCTAAAGCTTACGGATATGTATGATATGGCCCTCATCTGCTTCCCGTCACAAGTCTGAAAGCTCAAAATGCGGTGGATGGTTTGTCCCAGCACACGAGTTCCTCTCTGAAATCAGTTCAGAACTATTCAATATGTACCACTGCATTCCAGTGGATTTATCAGTTAGCCAATATTTGTTCTACGTCTAATCACTGAAGCCAAGTATGATGCATCTGGAGTGACCCCGGGGGGGAGAAAGACCACAGTCGACAGGCTCCAGTCAGTGCAGACGCCACTGAGTGTCATTTCTTCGAAAAGATATAAAATCTGCCCTTTATCAGTTCCCATCTGTCTCTGTGTGGTGTTGAGGCAGACTCTCGTCTCAACCAAATCATAAATTAGGTGGTCATGAGGTTGATCGTTGAGGCTCGCCACTATTTGTCTGTGTATGTGTGACTGTGTGCATGAGCAGGCCGCTATGTCTCCAGGTTATAACATCTCGTAGTCAGGAAAGCACCCGGCATCACGCACACCGCTTCCCCCCCCTCCCGTGGCACTGATACACCTGTAGGCCTTTCTTTCAAAGACACCCATCTCCATTTTCAAACATCAAAGTTTTCTTTGAGAGAGCAATTCGCACCGAGGGGGATCCTTTCATGTGATCTGCGGAGCATGGGCGTGGCTGCACTTAAAGAGATGCACCTGGCAGGTGCATAAGCTGGGCACCCGCACACGCAAATGCATACGCAGCAGCATTCATGCTATCTCTTTGTTTACTTTGCAGAGCGACTGCAATATCACAGGAAAAATAACACAGCAAATGTCATTGTTTGTCTATTTGCATACTTTGTACAGTCTGTGTGCCAAATGCAAATAAAATCAACCCGCCAACTCTAACATGCACCCGACCCCCTCCCCTCCCTCCCTGACTACCTCCCTACGCCCACCATTCTCCTCATGGAGCTGTAGGAACACACCCAACCGAGTAAACACAGGCAACAAAACACGACAGTACTTGTGTGATTTTGGATGCGTGGGCCTGTGTTGGTGGGAAAGTGTGTCAGCTCTGGCTGTATGTATACAGGTACTGCACGTATGCTGTGCAATTCTGTTAGTGGTTACGATGTTTTCACGTGTGTCATTCTCAAGTATCACAAGACAAATGAGCACCTTGACGTCGCTCAGGTGGAACGAGCTGCCGCATCTTCAGCATTCAGCAAACAACAGTCTGTGCAAATCTCATCACCCCATACGTGCACAAAAAATAATGAGCCAATCTATCTAACAGTTCATATTCATCGTTTCGCTTCTAGTGTTATTTATCCGTCTTGATTATATTACTCTGATTAAATGAGATGGCACTCGAAAATTCATTTGAAAAACTCAACAGCAACCACGACACGGTTACTCAAAAAAAAAAATCCACAAACCTCATTGGGAGCGGTTTCACATAGGAACTATTTTGTTTCTACCGAAGCGCACCCGCCAACCAAAGGAAACACGCAGCTAGATAATATTACAGCTCAGTTGAGTTACAGCATTAATGTTTACACGCTGTCACAAGCGTGACCCTCTTGTTGCAGGTAGAGAAGCATTTTCTTCTGCATACTGACATAGTTGGCAGGTGCAGTTCAGTTAAAGAGGAAATAGTTCCCACGTGAAACTGCTCACATCAAGGTTTTATGGATCATTTTGTTTGGTTTTAGTTTTTGAATATCTTGGTTATGATGTGCTACTAATAACGAAACATGGGGCACAGCACATATCTCCAAAAAATAGGGCGGGGGGGGGGGATCTCCACAGCAGGGCAAAGAGGCAGAGTTAAAACTAGATATTTAAGATTCAGCTGAAAATGTGCGGAAGCTATTTTCTAGTTAGTGACATTACAAACACACACTCATAGCTGAACTGATTTCTCACACACAGACAAGTCTCTAATCTGCTGTCAGATATTAAATTTATATAATTTTTTTGACACCATATACTTGTTATTTGTCAGCCTTAACGAAAGAGCTTTATTTTTTCTCAAGCTCCAAGCATTTCCTACCCTTGTCTGAACTCTCTGCCTTGACCCACAGCAAGGTCTTTCGGGGAACTGATTCATTTCAGGTTGAGAGATACAGAAATACAAACGGGCCCTTCCCCCGGGGCTAAATAGGCAGCAGTTGATGTCATGTATAAGCGAGGTGGTGAGAAGGGCAACAAAAATATAGCTGAGGGATTAATCGGTGAGAATAACCCTGCTCGGGCGTATGAGCTGTTGTGTGGAGGCATCTGATAGCAGCGACAAACAGGGGAGGGACTCGACACTTCAGTCATCTGCTTTCCTTTTTTGCCTTTCTGTCTTTTTCTAGCTCAGCATGCCCTCTCTTGTTGCTAGATGTGATATTTTGTTAGAGCTCAGACGAAACTGGAGGGAGAGCTTTCATCGACAGTTGTGCTTCCAGTTTGGGCTCAGCAGAAGTTTGATATTAAAGTCTGACAGATAGATTGGGGGGTGGGGGTGGATTAGGATGACAAATGCCGGATGTTTGATGAGGAAATCAGCAGCAAGGGAGACAAAAATACTGTTCAGGAACAGAATTCTGTCTGTGTGCATTCATGACCGTGATGCTGTGTGTCTGGGCATGTGGATATACATTAGTGTACACAACTGTACTCATAGCGTAAGTGTTTCCTTTACTGCTCGAGCGCTTTCAAGCATAGCATTCTTTGTTACATTGCCGCAGGCGAGCCACCGCTGCAGTCCTGTCCATCAGGTTCTCTCGACTAGATCCGTAAACATTAAAATCCCTCCTTCCCTTCGCTGCCAGCTCCTGCCATGGCTCGACAGGCAGCAATGCAAATGCAGGCCGTACACAAACAGCCTGCAAAGCCCCGCACGGCCGGGCCCAGCGGCCTGCCAGCCTGCAGACAGGTGAGCCCGGCACTGACCAAGATGTACAGACATCGTTGTGTGTAATCGTTGACTAAAAACAACCAAAAGAAAAGCAGTTTTTGCATGTAAAACTGTCTCTGAGATGACATTCATAATTTTTAAAAAATGCAGTTTTGTGTGTTGGCAGAAGCGCCTCGCAACATTTGGCTCGACACGTTGCACAGTTGCAATGTGCTGCCTTGTGGTTAGAAAATGATCTGATTAATTTTATGGTCCTAATAATGTCTGAATGTTGGTGTGTGTTCCTGTTCTGTCTGATATAGTCTCAGAATGTGCTTCTTGTTTAAATAAGAGAGGCCCTTAATCTCATCTTGTGAGGTTTCTATTTTGAGTTTTCTTTCTTTCTTTTTTTACGAACTAAGCTCATCTCGGCCTCAGATCAGACACACCACATTGAAACCAGCATAATGAACAATATAAATGTGCTGCGTTTCAAAATGCTCCCTCTATCCTGTTCTCCTCACAGAGTGCATTTTAACCTTTGCACAAAAGGCCACCAGTCTGTGTTTGAAATTGAGGGGGCTTTAGTTCGAGTTCATGAATATTGAAATCATATTCAGACGTTTCTTTTCTGTCATTCTGTGAATTTCCTCTCAGCACAGTGTAACAGAGTTTAATGGAGCTCTAAATTCCTCCTGCCCTAAATTAAACAGTGTTACTTTATAGCACCCAGCGCCAGTGTAAAAGTAGCACGGCCTCTCTGACGCCTCAGCTGAAGCCGTAACTTGTTGACAGACAGACAGGAGACAGCATTAACGTACACAGTTATTTCACACCGACACACTTGCAGATGAACCAGAGAATGCACTTGATGCACTCGCACACACATTCAGCTTCTTTTTTTTCTATTTGAACAGAATACAATCAAATTGAAACCATGCCCGCACACACACACACACACACAGCGTTTATTATTATCTACTCGCTGTTCTCTTTTATACCTCTGCAAATAGACGGCACTTAGTTTGGCAGGGTGAGGAGTGGGGGTGGGGGGCTTGATGCTTCTCACTCCATGCCCCCTGAGCTCCCTTTGCTAACCGTGTCCTTTCATGTGGCTCTCGCTGCCACTCTCTGTGTCCCCTGTGTGCTCCATGTTCACCGGTTCTAAAGAACCCACTTCCGCATAAGCCGCAGTTATCCACCTCTAAGCAACCCTGATAAGTAAGATTCCTCCATAGAAACTATCAGAAAATCCTATTTCTCATATCTATCTCACCTTGAGCTCATTAAAAAATAAAAATGCACACATACAGCTCTAACCGTCAGTGACTGAGTCATCTGAGTACCTCTGCTTTCACCATCCCTCGCACTAGAAGCATCAAACCACAAGAGCATGTAGCTGTGGCTGAAGGATGGCGCTAACAGCTTTAGCATGCCGTGCCTTCCTGCCAGGGCTAACGGTGGCTGGAGTCTGCCCTGTGTTAAATCAACGAGCCACTTATGTGGTTGTGCAGGCAGGTACAGTACGACCCCTCTGACCAGCGCTGAAGAAGGTAGGAGTGAGGAGGAGGAGGAGGGTTCCACTGAGCTGAGCCACCTGCGGCTTGGAGACTCACTCAGCTCCTCTTAGTGGTCTTGGGTTTTGCCTTAATATGCTTTACAGTTTCCTCTGACAGGGCCCTTCCCTGTGCCCCTGCTGCACACACACACAGACACACAAGCCTACCCTACTATTTAAGTGAGGACAATATATTGCCCTACATTCATTCTCTAGAGGCTTACCATAACCCAAGCTTAACCCAAACTTCACTCTAATCTTAACCCCAAAACCCAAGCCTTAACCCCAAAAGAAATCTAGGGGAAACTGGATTTTCTAGCACATCTTGATCGTGTGAACTGATTCTCTAGCTCTCCCTTCACCAAGGCACTGCACACCCACGAATGCACTTGCACTTGCATTCAGGCCTGCTCAGTGTAAGACTCTCATCTACATTCAAGAAGCCAGTGGGTTTACTGACACCCACACTTAGAGAATCGGGAGTCGACGCTGACAGTGCTGTGCAGCATCGCACCTCAATGCATTTTAGCAATAATGCTAGTGTGAGTGGGTCTCTTTGTGCGTGTGCGTGTGCACTTACTGCGTGGTTCGCGGGGTCCGTCCACGGTCACTTTGATGGCGCGGTGGTACGTGGCCACCTGAGGCGGTCCAGTGAACACGGTGATGGTCAGAGTGAAGCTCTTTCCTGCAGCACAGCAACCAAATCGCGTTCATGAGTGTTATTTATTCTTCTTTGTAAACGACCGTTTAGAATGATCTGCAAAACTTATTTTCTCTGTTCTCACAACAATACTTCGCTTGTTCAACCTCAAATCATCACCGGCTTTCGTCCCGCTGCTGCAGCCTTTGAATTCAAATTAAATAATAAGAAGAAGAAAAAGAAGAAGCCAAGGACCGGCTCTCTTTTGACGGTCTGGCTGCGGGTATGATTTGGATTATTGAGGGAATGTCTTCCAGATTGTGCCAAAGAGCTTACAGCAAGAGTTTATTGTTCAACAAGGCAGGCTCTCGCTCCCATTCTGCATCAAAGTGCAGAGAGAGGAAGGCTGGACCACGCAGGGAGTCCGGCGCTCGTCCCGGGCTCTGAGAATAGCGTCCCTTGTTAAATGGAGACTGAGTGGGAAGACAGACATAAAATCCTCATGTGGGTGGGCTAATTGGCTGCAGAAATAAAAGGTACGAACTACTTAAAAAAAATCATGGAAAAGACAATCAGATAAAAAATAGAAATATAAAATCCAGAAATGGCCTCACGGAGAGAAGCGAAATGACTCCGATGAGGCTTTTAAAATCGTTCTCTTTTATTATTTAAGTTAACCATATTTACTTGAACTTTGCGCTGTTTTGATTTTCTCAATATAGCATAAAATGGTACACGGTAGGCCTATGGTTTGACCACAACATCCTGGAAACGAGCCTGTTGACGTGGGGATTTTTATACAGCAATTAAACGCAATAACCGTGATAAATAGTGCGCAATAGTCCATAAGATGCACGTATCCTAAATGGTGGCGGGGATTATTTGACAAATTGCCCCGGGACATAAATTGCACGGTGGTTTCTCATCCATCCCTCCGACTTGCACCACGTCGATGATTATTTGTATTCCCTCGGATTAAGAAAATTATACAGCCACATTGCAGCTGCATACCGTGACGCAGGCCAGATGTTTCTGATGACACCCGTGGACGTCAGTTGGCAAGGTGTGGGCACTCGTCGTACCCAAACATAAACGCTTCCACATTTGCAGAATTATCTCAGCAACAGAAATCATCCCCAAAACTGACAGAAAAGTATTTTTGCGCGAGCTGTATTTTAATACGCGCAGCAGTGCAGCCTGTGCAAAATATTTAGTTTCATATCATCCGCGTTCTCTCAAAAATAATATGTTGTCACTCGTTTTTTGTTTGTTTTTTTTCTGTGCCCAGAAATATGATCTATTATTATGTGTTTTCAAATGCATTACACGCAGACATTCCCTCATCGTTTGTGTGCAGGCCTGTGTGTGTGTGAGAGAGAGAGAGAGAGAAAGAGAGAGAGCGAGAGAGAGAAAGAGAGAGAGAGTTTCAGAGGTTACGCTCACCTCGTCCGCTCCTGCCCACGAAGCGCAGGTCGTTGAAGCGAGCCACCTGGTTCTTCATTACAGCCGAGGCGTTCCTCAGCTCGGCCGAGTAGTTCTCGTCGTTTCCGGCCATCACGGTGACCAGAGTCCCGTCGGGGACGTCACCAAGAGCCACAACCTGAGCGCAGGAGAGGGGAAAAAAGATGTTGGTCATTCGGGTCATCAAAGCAAATGTGCTCAATGCGCGCGTAAAACCGCATCCGACTGTTTCGTAATATTAAGTTAGAAATCGTACATTGTACAATTTGAACACAATGTCAACAATAAACTGCTGATTGAATTATGCAGCTTGGAGATTTTTTTAAAGTAGACAATGTCATCACGTTAACAAAGAAATCATATAAATTTCACTACACGTTCTGTGACTGTGATGTCCTCATCCGAGCGGATCCGAACACATGACAAAGACACTTAACTGATAAAAACACAAGAATTGACTCAGGAAGCGTCAACATTGCGTAATCCAGAAACACATAAAGGTACAAAATATTAATTCAGCTGCTCTTGCTACTTGCACTTAAATTTCTTATCCCTTATTGTGCAATTTAAAGCCTAAAAAAGCAAATGTTATTTTTACGATTTGATTTTTAAAATTTCACTCAAAGCAAAAACTGAAAGTCACCCAAAAATCCCATCAGATAATTCTAAATAAAAGAAAATGGATTACTTCCTCAAGTCCCATTTGCTTGGTTTTAATTTATTTATTTTTTGTTCTTCTTTTTTTTCTTTACTCGTACATTTAAGGAAGTTAGAGGCCTGCAGTGGGAATTATTAAATGAAAAACATAACACATGATAATAAGGAGCGATGTGTCTTGCCTTGAAAGCCACGGGGAGCGTCTTGTTGCACCTCCAGTGAGACGGCAGCACAGAGCAGAGGAAGTTCGGGCTGTCGGTCCGGACCAGCTCGCCCGCGTGGTCCGCAAGGACGTCCACCACGTTCCTGGTGTCCGGTCTTGACCTGATGGGCCCTGCGGTGGCCATGGCCCCGTTGCTGTCTCCAATCTTGCTGCAGGGGAAGGATGTGGAGGGCGGCGTGAACCGTCTGGTGGTCGGCGGCTCTACGGGAATATGCATCACAACAGCTTGGGTCAGTGCCACCTGACTGGGTCGGATCAGAGGAGCAAAACTCTTTGGAGGGAAAAGTTTTTGTCTGTCTCTCCAGACGATGCTGGTGTTAAGAGTCCACTGTGTTGGCGCAAAGGTTGGAGGCGAGAGCGCAGAGTGGAAAGAGCCTCGCTACCTGAACAGAAACTACAAACTGGTGACTGTGTGGCTAGATCATCTGCACATGATGTGTCGGCTCGAGCAGCACCAGAGCCGACAAGGTTTGCTCTAATTTCAGCAAAGACGTGCAAATAAAAGCTCTGCGGCAGCGCTCAGCTTGTCTTATATCGGTGCTCGCGTCTGCCGCACACCGTGGATTTCTTTCTGCCGCGTGAGAACTGAATATAAGCACCACAAACTGCCCGAGATCTCACTCAAACTCGCAAATAAGTGAATGAATCTCCCAAATATTTTTCTGCAGATCGGTAAGAGTCTGTTGGCACAGGTAATCCAGGCGCGATATATTAAAAAAAATTAATCCGCCTAACTAAAACCAAAAAAATGTCTCGACTAAACAGCGATTTTCTTTTTAAACAGACGCCTCCCGCTGATTTCACCAGAAACTTTTTTCACCGCTGGTTTAAAAACAAAACAAAACAAAAAAGTCTAATTAAATTTCTCAAACTCGAATATCTACAGTCAAACTGCAGTTAAAGCACAGCGATGTCCTGTTTCTTGCGTAAAAGTTCTCGCAACCGTATCCCAGTTTAGGTGTTCCCACAAAAAAAAAAAAAAAAACCCAAAACCAACACAACTCTGGAATAATGGGAACGATCCTGTCGCTCCAGTTGGATTTCCTTTAAAAGTTATCCTTTAGGGCGCAAGAAGAAGCCGTGAGGATGAACAGGGTGCAGAGTGCCGCGATATTATTTTACCCTAGTCATTTTAGTGTTTAGTGGTTGGGAGTGTGGAGATGATTTCGACCAATGAATCTACTGGGCTGGGCTTTCATCAGACCAATCAAACTCGCCGGTGCTCCCTCTGCAGCTATGCACTGTTGTCACACACACGATCTAAATTATTGATACATATCTCTGCTTTTCTCTGTGTTTTTATGCGCTACACACGCTTTTTACATGAAACAGAAAGCAGGAGACAGCGTGCGTTAAGAGGAAATGTTTTATTTTTATTTTTCAGAATAAGAGACGCCAGATATAACTTACGAAAACAAAACCAACATGCAAGCAAATACTTTTGCTTAAATTATTATTTTTATTATGACTATTAATAAAATAAGCAGATGCTTTAAATGGTGAATTTGATGGACTATAGCGCTTAAGAATAAATCCTGCGTTTGGCTTCTGTGGAGATTTACTGTAAATCCCGAGTGTCACAGGGCACCACCTTAATCGTTAAAATATTATATAAGATCAAAGGTGTGCACCTTTATCTCCACGCTGGTTTATCACACAGCCTCCTCTGAACTCAGCAGTTTGGAAGTGATCTAAAGGAGGCCCGAGACTGCACAGGTCTGCGGTTTCAATCTCATTTATTCATTTTAGACGCTATTATATCTCGAGGCTTCGCACCATCTCTAAATTTTCATAAAGTGAAATTATGGGTTTAAGATAGATCCATATCATTTTAATTGACTGAGCGGAATTCAATAAAAAAAATTAAAGCAAACAAGCAAATGTGTTTTTTCCACATCAAAGAACATAACAGAGTCAATGCGTGTGTGAGAGTGTGTGTGTGCGCCAGAGGCTGAATTCATTAGAAATGTTGAGGGTTACATCAAATGACGGCACACCCTGCTAAAGCCTTCCGCCGTGCTACTTTTTGACACTAGTTGGCGCATTTGCCTTTTCAATCGCTGACAGCCCCGGCGGTCTGAGAAGCAGACATTTCACATCTGCAGAGGAAACTTTTATCTGCTCCCTGAGATGAGTCGGAAATCTGAATTAATTTCGACTTTAGGCCAAACGCTTAAACATATTTTTGATTTTTGGGGGGAATTTCTGTTTAGCTGGTGGGAGATTTGCTCCCCGGGCATTTTAATATTCACATCCACGTGTGAGATATTTGCCCGGATCACAATAAAATGTGTTATTGTCGGGAAATAAAAATTCTTATTAGAGCACGCACATTTATTCGTTTAAAAACTTCTCATTGAAGCCAACTGAATGAATAAAATGCGATATTTGCGCGTCTACATACATCATTTATAGATTCAATTCTCTGAGAGTTTTTTTGTGTGTGTGTCTGCTGTAATTCATTTTAAATGCGCAGGCAGGCTTTTAAACATCGCTTAAAAATACCGTGTGCACATTTTACTGAGTTTGGCGAGGAGTGATCGATTAGGAGAGAAAACATTGCGCTCTAGAAATTTGGTAGTTTTGATTTAAAAATGCCACAAAACGTAAAATAATAATTAATGAATTAAATTCAGCGAATATATGTTTTAGTAAAATTTTCATAGTGTGTGTGCAGTTTTTTAACGCTGTTTGTTTGCAATATAATTAATTAAGAGCAGCTAAGTAGCTCGTCGGAGTGGTTTCCCTTAACCTTTCCTGCCGCAGTGATCAGAGCTGCAGTCACACAGCAGGATGCAGAGCTTAGACAGAAACAATATAAACATCATTCTAAAATTTTAAGATGTTAAAATCGTCTGAAAACTCCATTTTATTTCCTAATAGCTATCAGCAAACATCAGTTGATCATTGTTGGCGCATCTGTGCAACATTCATTAATATTTACAATGGTAACGTTGCACAACCGTGTGCGCAGAGTGCCAGCCAAGTGTTGCTAAACTTTAGTTCTCTAAATAAATTCTGTGAAATTCTACCTGCGTGCCGTTCTCTCTCTTTCCTTCTGGGCTGAATGCTGTGAGAAATATTAATGTGCAGGCTTGTTTTAACACTCTCACACTCCTTGTCTGTGGTTGCTTGTTTTTTGTAATGTAGGACAGCGGTTCAGAGGGTTTGAGCAAAGCTTTGAAAAAAATTACGCACTGAAAGCACATGAGAAAAAAAAAAAGAAATATTTTATGGTAACAAAGCCACCATCACACTTATCCCTGGTTCACAGAAGACAGCAGCATAAATAATTGCTTTATGTGTTGACATTGTTGGTATTTATTTTCTTTACCTGATGTGAGAAATCTCCAAATCACAGAAGCTTAGAGCTGTACAACCTGACCTCCCTGAATTAAAACAATAAATAAATCGGATCAGATCAGCTGTCACACTGCCTCTATTTTAAAAAAGCACAGCTGGACTGGGACAATGACAATGCTGGTGGTATTTTAGTCATCCTCCTGCCCTAGTTCATTATTAATATGTGACCACACGCCCCAGCTATACCCCACTCAGCCTTAATGTGCGCTCCGGGCGCCTGTCACATTTAGACCTCCACATTTCAACATGCAGTTTCTACAGTTTCAGCCGCACAGGCATCGAGGACGGAGCCCGCCGTGCCCCTGAACGATTTTTAATGATCCGAGTGGGCTGAGCCTGAAATCAAGACAGAACTCCTGGAGGACATGTGAAACCCAGGACCCACCTCAAAAAGGCCTCAGCGTATAAGATTCTTGAGCATTCAGGGATGAAAAGAAAACAGATCCTTCAGATATAAATCAAGAAATCACATCATTGTTTACTGACGGTTGCTCTGTGAAAACCTGTGGTTGAGAAGTTGCCTTCATCTGTTTTCCTGGCCTGAATCAGAACAAAAGAAGGGGTCTCCTCAGCATCAGAAAGCATCACACAGTCTGTCTGAAGCACCGCAGTAAAACAAATCTGAAATGGGGCATTTTAGACACTCTGGACAAGTCGAAATACAAATAAAAAAGGAGTTCAAAGGTTTTGTGGAATCTTTACAAAGTCTTCTGTGAATTTAATTAAAGCCAAAGGAAACCCTGCTTGCTTTGGGTTCTGTGTGCAATGAGTCAGATTGTAAAGACTAATATGAGTATGATCCTTATTAGTGGAGAAACAGCAAAGCCTTTGGGGTCTGTAAAGGTATACCTGGCTCTAAATGCCAACCACACTGCTTTCAGTGCCACTTAAAAGCCACTTTGAAGATGGGGACAGTCTCAGATATGTCGAGATCTCTTTAAAGTTTTTCTTTTTTTTTTTTCCCTCGAATATGATCTATTAGCCTGTGTAAACTCCCAGGCTATTTTCAGACATGCACACATAAGCCTTTGGATGGGTAGCTATTCATTTGGAAAAGGGGGCTATGGGGGCAATTAGAAATAGTTTGAGGTTCAGCGATGACATAAGACAAAGATTTCTATCTTTAGAGGAGCTGCGGCGGTCACACATTTCTGTACATTCACAAATTACAGGGCAAGCTTTGGCCCTCAACCCACCGAATGCATTCCTTCCGAAAAGTGTCTGCTCGAATTTCAGCCGGGGGTTTCTGCTCAGTGGAAATCTGAGTGTTCTGAATGGACGACTTCTATGAAATGGAGTTTTATTCCTCTTGGATTAAATTAGCTCTACTTTGGGGCTTGGGGTATTTTTTTGTATGAATGATGAATTCTGTGGTGACTGTGGAACGCCAAGCTTGTTTACCCTTCCCTCCCTTTTTCCCCCTTTTTGCTTTTTTTCAAAATGCAGCTCGCTATGAAATGGACTTTTTCTGCTTGATATGACAAGAGTGTCTGTGATTAGACTTCTAAGCATGATGTAAGTCACCAAAGCCATTTGTGCTAGTCCCCTCAAAGCCAAATCATATTCTAGCGTCAGAGTGTTTATATACACAAGTATATGGAGAAACTTTTAAACAACAGTGAGTGGGTACAGACTGTTTGGGTTTGGGGCTCTTGCTGCTCTGATGCCTGATTCTTTCTCAAATCTTGATTACAGAATGTGTCAGCACATCACAATTGGCGGTCATTTTTGTCCATTTTGATGTTCGGGCAAGAAAATGGGAAACACATTGAACAATTTTGATCATGTAAATTTGCATGTTACTTTTTCTCCAGCAAGGTCGCCTGTGTTAGTTTTAATGATGGCTGGAATGCATCTGTGTACGTAAACTTTGTTTGAGCTCCTAATGACCCCAAAAGTCTTTATTTTCATTTTCATTTCTATAGTTTTCTTCAGCGTTCACCCCCCACCGCCTGCTGCCTTGTACTCGGGCCCCAGTTTCAGATCCTTGAAGGCATTTAGAGTATATTTGATTCCAGAGATGATGAAGAGGATGGTGACACTTCCAAACCCAGCAGCTAATTACTATGTAAGCATGATGAGCTGTGATCAGGCAGTCACCGGAGGAGACAATGAGCACATTCATCTCATGCATCTTTAATACGCTGCATACATTTTAAAAAAGGTGCAGAGTGGAGCCAAGGGCTTATTAAAGCCTCCTGAATCAATTTAGCAACATAATGGCTGTTGGGGGAACGACTGCAGCTACGTTTTTATTTCTGTCTGCTGAATGTAAATGGCCTTCTTAAAGACTGCATTCATCTTCAGACCCACCAAACGGTGCTTCATCACTTCATCCCATATTGACTGCATTATGAGTTTGGTAGCGTCGATTCTGACCAGCCCGGTGCTGCAACGCTGGAAAGACGCAACAGTGCGTTTGTTCGATGAATGCAGGAAATCTTCTGAGTGATTATGGCGGAAAAACTAAAATCACACTTTAAAGGCAACCAAACAACTGACATGATGACTCTGTAATGCTAATATTTTATAAATCTAAACAGTTTGCGTTGATTACAGGGACTGAAATTATCATAATATAATGGAAATATTTGGCACAGCATGTAGTTGTCAAATTAAGATTTTATGTTCAAAATACTTAAGTCTAACAAATACACCCAATTAAACTCCAACCAAATCATTATTTAGGTTATTAAATTATTTCTTGTTATGCCAAACTTCTGAAACGGCTTCACTCTAAACCTGTAATTAAATATTTGAATTCTATATGGAATTATTTAAAGCAACACAACTCAAACTACTGCAGAAACCAACGTGTACCCATTTATAATACAGCCATTATAATACTCACCGGGGCAAAGTTAGGAGCAAAAATAACACAACTGCACTGCAAGTGTTCGTACTTTGCACACAATGCAGAATCATTTCGATTCGATAATCTGACAGGTGCTTGCACGCCGTTTGCGATCAGCAGCCTGCCACGCCCATATAAGGTAACATCTTTGCTGCACCGTGTCATAGAGAAAGCAAGCTGTTCTAATTGAGAAGCCACTGAAGTAAGACAGAAATTGAAAGCAATTGAAAGGTACACTTTCTATAACGTTTCAACACAAGCGATTTTAGTAAAAACCGACAATGACAAGCAGACTCTGGGAACGGGAAATAAAATGATAAAAATGGGTGTGGAATTAATTGTGAAAAATAAAATCGACCACAAGACAAAGGAGGAAGTAGCCGCCTAACCTGTGAGCCCGAGACAAGAGACACTTATGTCCACAAAATAAATGTTCAAGTGATGAAACCCAGCAAGGATGAAAGGCCACCGATTTCAGTGCATAACTAACTGCATTAAATATTGTTTTCTGTCAAGTACATTCTAATATTTAATAAGACGAGTGTTTAGATTTCCCCTAACAGCCAACAGAACGAACACATTTTGATGAATGAAACAGTCGCTGTTAACTTTGAAGTAACTGTGTGGGGTCACAGACGTCTTTGCGCCTCGCTGGTGTTTTTAAATGCTTCTGAGCATAAATGTGTTAATGCTCCTCTACATATGGTATAAAGAGTGTAATGGAGATTATAAAGTTATATGGGGACTCGACTAATATAAGTATGTCTTTTAACATTCGAGGCTTTGATTTTATTATTGATGCTTTGCTGCTAAACTTGTGGCTAACAGCCTGAGAGCCGGAAGATTTACTGCTGCGAAGCCTGAATGCTCAACGTGACAACGACACCGGCTCAACTGGCAGAGACCATCCTCGTTAAGTTATTTTTCCATAAAAAGTGATTAGGAACAACAATTAATGGAATCAGAAGATGATAAAGACAACAAGAGCCAATAAGAAGTACAATAAGTGAGTTCTGTTGCTAAGCAGCTTGGTGAGTTGAGGGTTAAAAGATGATTCGTGTGTATGTAGTTTTTGCAAAACGGCAATTGTTTCTACTCAAAATAAAAATGTAAATTTACCATGAACAACGCGCGCATCTATTCTATTAAATGCTGCTTCAGCTTACGTCCTTAATGCCCACTAGCTTACGGAAACTAATGGTTGCGTAAAAAATGCCACTTTATTGTCAGTTTCTCACTTTGGTTTTTGTTAATAATACTCCAGTTTTTTCATTTGAGTAGAATTTGACTTGTCATGGAGCATTTTTGGATTGTTGTGGCTGTTTTAAAGAATTTGCTGCAAGTCAGTTTAGGTCCCCCTCCTCCCCACCCATCTTTTCAATGCCAGTTCACCCCACCCCCGAGCCAGGCGGGGGGGAACTCGCCGTAAACCTCGGTGTCACGGTCGCTCCGCCCTCACATCATCCGTCGGGTACACTCACCCAACGATGACAGTCAGAGGCCTGTGATGTGGTTGGCAGGCCTGTTTATTCTTTGGAAACCCACTAAAAGTAGCATTGGATGGTAAGCTCACCAAAAGGCCCCAGTGCTATTATAGGAGCACTTTTGGGTTGAGTTTTGATCTGGTGGGTTTGTAAATAGGGCCCTGCCTTGCTGCGGGGCACCACTTTTGGGCTATATTGTTTAGTATGACCTGAAGAAGCTTTTTGATATTCAGGGTGATTTGTAACGTGGAACAAAATGCAAAGCCTTAAACTGGAGGCATATAGGCTTGTATACTCCACAAGAGCACCAGTATACGTTTCTCATAATGTTGATGATGATGGACAAAAGGCCTTGAAAATGTGCCCTGCTCTACTTTTACTGAAGGACAGATTGCATTTCTTTCTTTCTTTATTTACCCGAGTAAGTCAGTATAACTTTTAAATCTAAATGAGACCCATAAATACGTCAACTCCCCTATTTTTTTCAGTTGTGGTTTTTAGTGTGAGCTATAATCATTTCTCATCTTTCTTTGTCTCCGTGTCTCTGTCTATTTGTGTGTAACGACACACACACACAAACACATATGCACACAAATGCACAGTGTTTCTCCTTTTCTGGCGAGAGCTTCTGATGCAAGGACGGCAATCTGTAATCTGTAGTAATTGCATGTTGCAGAAAAACATTTTTCCGCTGTGGTAATCGCTGCAATATGTGCAGTTGTGTTGCCAAAGTGACAGCACCCCCACCCCCTACAGTTTCTCTCTCTCACACACACATGCAGACACACACACAGACTGTCCTCAATCACTTTGACTTTGCCAAATGTGGCCGAAATTTTGGAGAGTGCTCCTCTCCTCACGGGCAGACAGGAAAAGAGACGAGCAAATGTAGTAGTGTGAGTGGTAAACACACACACGCACACACTTGTGCACACACCTGTGCTGCTGTCATGCTGCTGCATTCACCTTCTGCAAAAGATTTACAGTTCCTGACAGTGACAGTTTAACTGCCATGCAGCCCCGGTGCCAGAGCCGTGCCAGAGCCCAGCTGCCGCACACAGATCGGCAGACAAATCTTTCACAGGAGCCACATCAATTCACTTGCCTGTCTCCGTTTTACCAGGTATCGCACAGTGCGAGCAGGTGACATTAACACGAGTCCGACTCTAATCCCCTGATCTTGTTTGTAAAGTTGTCTCGGAGAGCCGAGTTCCTCCTGATTACTGGAAGTTGCAGCCGTATTAAATTCAGGCGGTGCAGTGACGGTCTGTGGCTGAACCAATGATGCGCGTTGATGCTAACCATCGTCTACCATTTTCAACACGCTGACACCAACATCTACTCGACTCTGTTGGACTGTGGCTCGGGTTTATGAGGTCATCACCACCGTGAGACCGAGGGCAAACTATGGTGTGTGTGCAGAAGAAAAAACCCAACACAGCTTAGTTGCTTCACTTCATACTGCCTCAGCAGAGAATCTCTCTCGCTCTCTGGCTGTCTGTCATTTCAGCCCAGCAAAGCAGCGACACACGTTTATGATATCATTACTCACCGCGTCATCGCCCCCTTTTGCCCAACAGAGCCCCCAAAGTATGTCAGCCCCGGCTGTGTCACCACACACACCTACTAGAAGGACAGCTAATACTCAGAGACATTTATAGATACACAGCACAGACACCAAGATTGCAACCAGACTGTGTGTGCAAACCTTTTCCTCTCTGGGCTGCTACTCTGACTGCTGAAGCCATCCAACCTCCCAGCAGTTGAACTTCCCTGTGTCTCTAATGGAGTCTCTCTGTCAGATCAAACAGCTCCCACTGGTGAGGAGAGGAGACAGATCGCAGCGCTGGAAGCCGTTCAGTCTGACAGCCCAAACACGTTTGACTGGCAACGCAGCCTGCGTCTACTCTTCCATCGCTGGAGATCCCACACAAATATAGTAGCGCCACCAGAGAGGGGAAAAGGGGGTGAAGAGTAGGGAGGGGGTAAAGGAGCCCGTCAGCTCAGAAAATAAGTTGTGAGGCGTCCCGCTCGCACAAAAGCAAAGCCCAAAAGCTCAGCTTTTTCTCAAAATGAAATCGCATGTGAGCCGAATATTAGGAAGTGCACATGGCTTCCAGCAACCACCAAGCCATTATAGCAGAGGCTGTAAACCACATTTTCACCAGCAGACAATGCCTCTTTGTGCGTGTTGTGTGGCGGTCCCCACTCGATGGCTCTCAAAGAGAAACGCTACATGTTTAAAAGCTAAAGAGAAGTATAGCTGATGAAGAGCAAGTGTCACTTTTAATATCTGGTTAATTAGTGGCAGTCGTGACAGGAGGGGCGAGCAAGACAGTCTGCCCTCGTTTAGCCCCATGGCGAGGGAAACCTTTGATGTGGTTGCACATGGAATGCTGTTGTTCATTCCTCTCTGCAACAAAAGCCACATGTTTTACTTTTTGAGACGAGGTTTCTGTTACTTTAAACTGTGAAGGAGCACGGCAAGGTATGTAACGTGTGACACGAACGGCACGAATGCTGACAAGCAAAACGCACGAATGTTTTGTTATTAGCAGTGTTGTGCATTTAAAATCAAAAGCCTTAGTCATCACTGCTCGCTGTGCATGTGCACACATTCAAAGTCGCTTTACGGGGACACACAAATCCAGACAATGTTCATGTTTTTGACTTTTAAGCTGTTGTCATCAGCGTTCGTCTCTTCCAGCTCCTCTCGTCGCTGAAGGGACTCTCTCTCGAGGGTCATTCCAGGTTCTGTCACACTCATTCAAGTGCAGAGAGACTTCAAAGAGCCCCCAAATATTGAATTTGCATTTATTTCCCTCTTCAGAGGGTCAGCCTCCCGAGCACCATCTGACTCACTGCAGAATTCGACCAGATTTGAACAGGAACCCGGCGCTGGTTTCCTGACAAGTGTCCATGCCACTTTCCTCTGCAGACGTGAGACAACTCTTGGAAAGTACTCGACTGGCCCTCTGGGCTTTTCATCGTAAGGAAACAAGGGTGTGGTGGCCCTCAGCCTGCAAGCCAAACAGTTTTGGAAAGCACTTAGATGCATAATACTGTCATCCCTCATAAATTTAATCTTTTGCACAGTAAATGATTATTGTCAATCACTGCGATTGATTACAAAGTAATCCAAAAGAAAGTGAATTATCTCCAAATGTCACTCAGTCTTGCATGTAGCCATGTGTCTGTGTGTCTTTTTTGGGTCGATTCCCAGTTTTAGATTAAGTAAACTCAATTGAAGGCAAAAACTTATTTTCACTAGCGTCCTTCCATTCAAGTCATTACGCCAGTCAAGTACTAGGTATAATTGTACTCCAGGAAACCATCCGCGGGTCTGAAGTGACTGAATGTTTCCTCTCATCATCTCCATCACTAATCAGCAGTGGCATTGCCCGAGTACAGTTAGCACCCCGGCCACGTGGAGCTTGCATACTAAGGCAGGACTTTCCCTTCTTTGACTCAGAGCCTGAGGCGTCCATCGAGGCTTTGCTGTAACTGCACTCTAATCCCCTGATTGCTGTGTTTACGCCCGGCATGTCGCTGCTCCACGTCAAGGCGGCCACAGCTAACGACGAGCTAATGACACAACGATGACAAGGAGCGTTTGTAAACCCAATCAGTAGCCTCGAGTCTGGCTGCCTGGTGATTAGGTTAATCAAACTTTATACTGACTGAAAGACTGGCTTGCTGTCTGCCTCTTATGTCATCACACTGATTAAAGGGGAAAAGCTGTGTTCACGTCCATCAGGCTCGTCTGACACACACATACACACACACGTCTTTCTGCCAGGTTGGCAGTGTTAACAGATTCGGCTGTCTTACTATAAAAGTGGAAAGACGAATGCCTCCATTTAGCTGAGAACTTCATCTAACGTAGCCTTAACCAATCAGCTAGATAACCATGTAGCAAGAAGCTAGATTAGCTATTTAAAAAAAGTTAACAAATGAACAGATGACCAAAATAAAGATGCTAAATATATAACAAATAGTCAAAAAGGGCTAAAAAACACTTGAAATCGCTTACTACAAGTACACATACATCAGATGAAACTGTTACCTAACATTGTGGCTAATTAGAGGCTAACCATGTTGAAAGAGCTAGCTAAAATTCTAAATAACAATTTGGAAAATTCTTAGCTACCGGTATGGATTCGTGGTTGAAAGGGCTAGACAGAAGAAACCATCTTGAAATGTCGCCTAAAACAATTGATAAGAATCTGAAATTGATGACTAAACATAAAGAGTAGCAACTAAAGGTAAGTAAACCAGTTCCTGTTGATACCTGAGACAGTGGTTTAGGCGTTGTCTCAATTTCACTGCCTCCTACCCGAATTCAGCCGAAATAGTCTTCAGCTCATGGATGGATAGATGTAAATGGTAAATGGTCTGTATTTGTAAAGCGCTTTCCTAGTCCTTAAGGACCCTAAAGCGCTTTACACACTCAGTCATCCACCCATTCACACACACATTCACACACTGGTGATGGCAAGCTACATTGTAGCCACAGCCACCCTGGGGCGCACTGACAGAGGCGAGGCTGCCGGACAGTGGCGCCACCGGGCCCTCTGACCACCACCAGTAGAATGAGACATTTTGATAACTGAAAGCACACATCGTGATGAAGATGTAGTTTAACATTTCTTGAAAAGGTTCTTGACTCCTCCTTACTGAGCTTTAGGGGCAGCCCAACTCCAGATGTTGGGGACCACTTCTACAACACTTCATATCTAACAGGATAAAATAAATTGAGTCTCTTTCCAAGTCACAAGATTTTCAAAGTTTTACAGTCTCACAGGAAATGCTTATTTGGTTACCACCATCTCAGTCCCGACATTACAGTAGTAACCACAGTACACAGTAGTCGGTTAAATATTTTTTTAAGCTTGCAACACCTTATAAAATCATGAAGGCGGTTGCTGATATTTTCCTGTTAAGTCCTGTGTGTGTTTAGTCACCATGTGGGTAATTCTGCTGGACTAAGGCATCAGGAGACCATATGTTAGTCCTGACCAGCTATTATGGTGAGGTCAGACAGCATTTACAGCGGGGAAAACGTCAAAGTCATCATGTTGACATGCACGGTCCTCTCTGAGTCAGCACGGGGAGGAGTCTGGCGGTGGACTTGGATATGTGCGTGCACGCAACCTATACACATCGCCGCCGGTCTGTACGTTTACGCTCGTGACGGCTGCAATCGTGAGAACGGTATTTGCAGCAGACAGAGTGACCTCAGTGCAGACAGACTAAGGAGAAGAAATGGAGGGGCCACTTCTGCTGCACAGCTGAGGGGGAATCCCTGGCATGGTGTTTCCTACTGAAATAATACAGAAGTGAGCAGCTGCAGAGAAAGTACAGGCTCCCTGAGTTTACTTTAGGGCAAAAACCTGCTGCAGCACAGGGACAGGAGATCGTTATCTTAATTCTGCATGAAGTTTCACAATGTAGACAAATACGGGAATAATATACGGGCAGCATTTGTGGAGGAAGTAGATAGTAATTTTAAATTAATTTAAGGAAACATCTTTTTTTAAACGAGTAGTCAGACATTTTGGGAAATATACTGGAAGAAAAAACTTAATTGAGAAACAAAGCGTAAAACTAATTTTGGCTTTTACAAGGGGGGGAGGGGGGCAAGTGTCAGACTGTTTCTTATCCAGACGCTGCGACTTCCTCGTCGCTGAGCGCTTCAAAAGACACAGAATCTGACCACAGAGCCGTCAGACACATGATGCCAACTGTCATTATTATTCTTTAGCTTTTGTAGCAATGAAATAAAACTGTTAAAGCCAGACGCAGGTTTGCCACACTTGCTAAGCTAAGCTAACTGGCAGTATCAATACTATGTGAGAGTGATATCAGTCATTACATCTCAGACAGTACGTTTTTCCCACGATGTCTGACTAATTCCTCAGTAATATGTTGGTCATAGTAATACATCTTTGTTTTGGGTTTTTTTCCCCAATTTGCCCACCCCCACCCTCTTCAGTGCTAAAGACAAAAAGCACATTTAGTTGGCGCGTTACTGCAGCATCGTTACTCATCCGTTTCCCCCCGATGAGCCTGAGAGAAAACTAAAATCCCATTTTTGAAATGCTCTTTCCACAAAAATCAATTCCCTGTGGTTAAAGTTATGTTTGAGGGGAGGGAAGAAGCAACCCAAAAAACATGTTTTATTGCAGCAATGACAATTAGCTGTATGTAAACAAGTCAAGAAAAAAAATTCTGGGAAAATGGAGGAAAATAGAGAATCAGAAAACATTTCATTGCCTGCAGCCGCTCACATCCTATCATTATCTGCATTTTTCCTCCACCGTAATTAAGTGTTTTCTTTATTGCTTATGGGAAGGAGGATAGGCTATAAGGATGTTTTGAGCATGATTAAAGTTGGTCATAATGAAGTGAAGATTCAGTGTGGAGGAAGGATTTTTGTCTGTGAAAAACACTGCCTTTAATCCTTCTGATGGTGACAGAATGAGTTGCTCTGAGCCTTAGATCTTTGCTAACCTTTCACACATGATAAAGTACTCTTTCTTTGCTCGCCATTTCATTTAAAAAAAAAAAATTAGAAGTTTCTGCCTGCTGATATGTTTCTGAACATGTGGGATCTCCATAAGTTTGAGTCAGTTTATGTGCCGCGGCGCAGACCCATGCCTGCCCATTAAAGTAATTTGTGGGTTAGAATGCTACTGTAATGTCAAAAACAAAAGTGCGCAGGAATCGGCGTTGTGCTTAGTCACAGGCAGTTTTTGCTTCACCTCTTTTACTGCCGCAGAAGAGATGCTGTCGACAACATCAGCCTAACGACAAAGGGAGGGGTCCGAACAACAAGTCCTCTTCATCTGAGTCAAGCGCAGGACACGGCTCTCTAATTGTAGCCAAATCCCTGAAAGCAAACTAAGCCTGTGATGAAACAAATGCTTATTTCAGGTTTTACTAAGAATTGTTTATCTTATTTCCAGTTTTGCCGAAAATTGCAAGCAAATTCCATGCACCGGCATAATTGCTGCATAAATTTAGGTTAATAATACATAAATTAGCTAACAATAATACTCCTGTTTTTTCTGCAATCCCAGCCTTACCATGTAATAAGCTGTGAGGCCGGCCTGTGGTTTAGGGCGTAGGTTTAAAACAAAATTAAATAGCCAAATTGCAAGAGGAGCTTTTCCTTAATTTATCTGTCCGCTGTGCAGGATGAATGAGATCATGAAGAGTCTAATAACAGTTTGGATTTAATCATTTTAACGTATGAAATATCATCAGCTCGTAAGCGAAGCAAATTAACCGTAAAGAGATGACTCACCAAAGTTGAAGAGACTCATCCGGTATGGGCATTACTTTTTAGAAATAATGCTCGAGAGTTTTATATTGTGATCATTTCCACCTCATTATCCAATTACAAGTCTGCATATTTTCCTCCAGACATATAGTTTGTTCCCGAAGAAGTTGGTCTAGACATCATGAATTCCTCTGACATCGCTTGCATCATATCAGGAAATTTTTCAGTCATTTTTTAAAAAAACGCTCTGTAATTCTTATGTAAGACTATAGTGCATTTTCAGTTCTCTTGCTTCAAACGTCAGATTTCTCTCGGTAACACACCCGCAGGAAGTTTATTGCTTTCACAGCAGCAATGCATGGTCAGATCAGAGTTTAACGTGCGAGGAGCCGAGTCGCGCAGCAGCCTCGGATCGTTTGCACCCTTCGCAGGATGCCGGTTCGCAGCCAGCACACCTCCAGTTTACTTTCCAGCAGATTCACAGAAACATGCCGGGAGTGTTTATTGAAAGAAGTTGCTCAACCTTTCAGAGCGCTTTTTTATTTTTTTAAAGTCAGAGAAACCTTTAAAAACAAAAATCCATATTATCAGATTGGCTGCAAAGAATTTGGCCCCTGTGGTCGCTTGCTAACCACCAGAAAATTGTATTTACTACTACACTTAACACAGCTTTAACCTTGACCAGTGCAGAGCCGCTGTTTTCAGCCAAAAGTCTGCAAGGGCGGAGGCACGTTTAGGATTAGTCGACCACATAATCAGCACGCCCCTCTGCGTGCTCTACCTGGAAGCCATCTTACTGGCAACCCTCCCGCTCCCCACCTCCTCCCACTAAAAGTGTGCCCCATAACGTTGTGTTGACAGCCGGTGAAAGCAGCGAGACGGACCAAAAAGTAAATAAGTACCTCCAAAAACATTTACAGCCCTAATCAAGTCCAGAGCGCTGCTTCCATCCAATATGCCTTCAGAGTTTTATAAATAGATATTACACTGGGCTAAATTGGAGACAGGATTTCGCCGCTCTGTGGCTGTCATGCGTTTTCTATTATTTGCTTTCACTTTAAAATATTGGAACTCTTAATATCTTGTTACAGATTTCAGCCGGCTCAGCCAGTCTTTTTGTTTTGGCGTCACTCGGGGGCCTCGCACTCGGCAGGATTTTGAACGGGCTCCAATCAAGCATGTTAATTTAAGAGAGGAGAAAAAAAGATTCACCATGTGACTTGTTATTAATAAATTCAGCAGAGGCCGGCCATGTGTTCAGTTAAATTTATAGCCATTTTTTTGAGCTACTGTATAAGGCCTTTTTATTTGTCAGTGGTTCTGAGGCAGAAATTCATCGTAAGTTTTATCCTCTGTGAATGATTCATTTTGATGCATATAAAGGGTATTTTTCTCATACTGCCTTTTTCCCCTTTCTAACACTTGTAGAGCAAACAAGACCACCTCCCAGAAGCCTCGAAAATACAACTCATTCTCACATACGAGCCTTCACTTCAATTCACGCAGCTCAATAAGCCAAACATATAAAACCATTCCCACCCTAATAAACTGAGGCCTTTTTCTCCGCCACAAAGGGAGCTGGCTTCCAAGAGTGTTAAAAAAAATCAAATGGGACTCTTGAATGTAAAACAGCCTGCAGGGAACACAGCGGCCCTTCCAAGTGGAGGGAAATGTGGTGACAGCTACTGAGCCAAGGAAATGACCCAGCACACAGCTGCTGTAAGGCAGGTACCCCACCTGATGCAAACGCTGCCAGCACTAAGGATCGGAAAAGTCAGTAAAGTTTATACAACCCTGCTTCACGGGGGGAAAGTCCAGTGTTTTTTTTAGGAGCTACCGAGTTTTTTGGGTTTTTTTGTTTTTTCAAAAGGTCTCAGAAATGCTGCTTTCTGATTAAATAGTGGTGCTGATGTGTAAGGGTTAGCAGGTGTAGCCTCATTGTGGTTTTTATCAGCAAACTGCAGCAGCTCTGCGAGTCTGCATCAGATTACCATGTCGCAAAGCTCTCCCCGTTGCTGCCTGTTTCTTTCACAACGTGCTATCAGACTATTAGCTTTTTCTTGTGATCTATACAAAGTTAAAGTTGACGAGAGCAACGGTGTCTGTTCCCTTTGTGCGTGTGTTGTGCGCTCATGTGTGTCTCAGTGTGTGTTTGTGTCTCCATGAACTTTAGCGGAGGACTGAGGTTTCTGAGGTGAGGCGTCCTCTCGCTTCTCACGCGAAGTGCATCTGATGTTGCACATCACATGTGTCGTCTGTCTGCTCTGTGAGATCGGTTGAAATATCTAAAGTTACCGAAATAACACTTATAGACCGAAACCGTCTGTGTATGGTGCTGATATTTTTGTTACAGTCTTTGTTTCTTTTTAGCTCCAATGAAAATGTAACATGATTTGAAACAACAAGACATGTTAAAGATCAGAATGATCTTGGATGACTGTGTTTTTCTAAATGAATAAGATGCTAGTATTTCCTGACATCTGAGGAGATGAATGCAGTATTTCCATAAGCTTCACGTCACACTGCATTAAAGTCAGAGCTCAGGAAGCCAGACATTTAACAGTCTTCTTGATTTTCTGTAACCGTTCCTCTTAATTTCAGTTTGATTTGAGTCTAAAAAAGAGAGCATTGGCCAAATTGCTTTGCCTGTGTAATGCAAGTTGTTAAACTAACCGCTGGAGTATTTTGCTTACATGAGGTAGTCCTGGTTGGAAATGCTTTCAGATTGAACTGGGGGATTTAATGAGTCTTGGCCTTTGTTCTCGTGCAGTTCGGTTTCAGTCTCCTGACAGAGTGAATTGTAAAAGGATATTGCATGTTCACTAATGATTTCCAATGGTTGATCACCATTTTAAATGCTCGTCTCTTCTTTTCCCCACCCTTCTGACCTACTGTCTCCTTCTGCCACCTCAGTGCTCTGCTAGGGTTCAAAAACAAAAAGAAAATCAGGTCCGCCGAAAGCACATTATGTTAGAGGTTAAAAGACAGCAGGCGTGAACCCTGAAGTTGGTGACACACTGATCTGTAAAACGGTGAGGAGATAAAGGGATGCAGATCCAGCGGTTATAGAGAAGAAAAGGGGGGCCTGAGCTTGTCATGAGGAAACTATAAATGCCTGAGTGTGTGTAGAAGCTGTGAGAACACTAGAACATCATCTCCTGTCACTGCGGTTCCACTGAGGATATCAGAGGATTGCTCTCATGTGAGACACAGATGTACAGAGTGTGTGAGGCTCTGCAGATTTTAAGATATACTCTGCAAACAATTACCAACTGGTAGTGCTTCTCCTGTGGCTGTCTCTAATTAACACGGCAACAAGGCCTTAATTGGGGGGGCGGGGTATCTCCTTTTTTTCCTTATTGCCTCTCAGCGGCTGCCTCGGTGGCTGTTTGAGGAACAGTAAGAAAAACTCGGCCCCTGTCGAATTAACAACTCGAGTGTCAACGCTGCTTCGTCTCAGTGTTTTTCACGACTTATGGGAATAAACAGGATGAGGACTGAAATCAGGTAAACGTTGCGCTCTCGCTCTCCATCTCGAGAGCTTAACTGCAAATAAAAAGCCGCCTGATTGGAATTGCCATGGCAACAAATGGCTTCTTCACTGAGGCTCGTCGCCGAGCATAGTGCACTCACCTCACCGCACAGACCAAAAGTACCTCCTGGAAGTAAAGCAGAGAGAGCCTAATATGTTTTTTCTTTTCTCTTTTATTGTATTGCCGTGTTCCAGTAAGGGGCCCAGTCACATGGAGCCTCTGAGCTCGTATTCTCACTGAGAGAGCGCCGAGTTTCACTTGATAATGAATGTCTGTGGTGAGAATCCCATTATGGCGCTACTCCATCAAGCCTACAGAAAACACAGGAGCTGAGAGGCCTTTATGGGACATATCAGATGAGAGCTACTGTGCAAATCACACCCTCCTTTATGAACCTATTTCACAGCACACGTGACAGACAGATAAATGCATTCAAACGCTACAAGAAGCAACTCTCACATTTCACTGTGGAACTGTCAGTGCTTTTTTTGTCAAACTGACAGCACTGCACGTTGAAAACAATGGTCAGAGGGTGAGCAGAGCAGAGTGGAGAGGGCAGGATCAGCACTTACCTCTTAGTAGACTGCTGCTGTAGTTGGAGAAGGAGTCAAAGATGCTGTTGGATGCCATGACAGAGAAGCCAGAATGGTGTGGAGCCCTCGCTGAAGTCAATCTCCACAGACTTCTGAGAGAGGGGGGCAAGAAACAGGAGGATTGAAACACAAAAATAAAAGTGTAGCATAAAAAGAAGTGAAGGGAGGAAGGAGAGCACAAGAGGACAAAACTCCTGGAGCTCCGAGACTCTTTGCAACCAAGAATCTAGGGTTTGTGACTACCACAGGAATCCCAAGCCACAAGCTTGCAGAGAGAGCAGCAGCATGTGTTAGCAGCAGCACCACAAGACATTTGAGAGAGAGAGAAGTGAAGAGAAGAGGGTCAGAGGCAGAAAGAAAGAAGAAACAGAAGAAACAGCAAATGTGGTTGAGAGAAAAACAGTTTAAACAAAGGCAGGCATCAACATTTGGGTCTCCAGGTGCGGAGGTGGACTCACCAGGGCTGGAGATAAGAGGGGGCCCCACCTAACGGTGCCCGGGTGGCGTAAGCAGGCTGACGGGGGCGGGGGGCCGCTTTTGTGGTGGTCTGTCAGCGGCCTGAAGGTCTGAGGTTAGCCAGCTAGCTTGTTAGCGTGGTCTGTCTCTTTCTCTTCCACGATGGTGGCGGCCTGACTGGAGCGTCAGTGCTAGTAAAAGGCTAAAAGCCACAGTCTATCTGCATCCTCCTCGCCATCCTCCACACAGACACACACTCCCCTCCGTGAGTGGTGGAGCCCACGTCACATGTCACGTGAGGTCACCGGGCCTTTCCCTCCCACCCTCCTTCCCCTCCCTCCCGTCTTCTCCTATCGTCTTTGCCTTTTCTCTGGTTTCTCTTTTCGGGTTGTACTTTCCATGGTTCTTCTTCTCTGACTCGCCGTCTTCATTCTCACTTTTCATTGGTCGTCCAAGTTTTGGAAATATTCTATTTTCTTTTGAGTTCAAACCAGGCAGCGGCCTGCGTCGCTGTGGCTCACTGAGGTTTGCAGAAAGAGCACTAAAAACCACTGCAGAGGAGCTGGAGAGACATTCAGATGTATTAAGCCCAAGACAAACACAGGAGAGAGAAAAAGACAGGACTGAATCAGATGAGGAGAAATAGAAAATGAGAGATAGCTGTGGCTTGAGGAGACAGGAAAGTGTTGTCTCTAACTGCCGAACAACACTGAGCATGCTGTGTATACTGTGTATGTGTGTCCTGTGCTAGTTTTATGTTTGTCTGACTCACGGCACATCTGTGTTTGTAAGAACCGGTGGTTTTGGGCCTGCAAAACCTCCACCCTCACTTACCACTTGATAGTATCATAATCTTAGTCTCATCAGAAGCCGAACGGCTCGACTCTGCCCGGGTTCTCTCCTCTGCCATCAGCCTTTGAAGTTCCCTTTTTTTCTCTCTTTATTTTGCCCTCTTTTATATTCATGTACATTAAATTCTCACACAGCTGAACCTGCATAATGCAAAAATAAAACTTTGTGTCCACGTCACAAAATCTTTAGATATTAATTATATGCGTCCCTTTTTTTTTTCTAACCTGAACTTCCTTATGCAATACAAAAGATATTTTTATAAAACTTTAGTATTTGCGGGCAACTGAAGTCTCTTTCCCCTGTGAAAGTGCAAAGCGATTTAACCTGATTGTGGTTTTCACACTTTTTCATTTTCTGGGTTGAATTTAAGAACGGAAAAGTGTTCACTGATGTGGCTGCTTGTACTACCCGAACGGCGTGAGCCCAATATGTGATAGCATATCACATATTGTGTTATTTTTGGAGATTTTGAACTATTTATTTGGAAGTTTCATCTGTAGTTATGAGCAAAACAGGAAATGGTTCATGTAGTTTCAGACTGCGAGAGAAATTAAGGCGCGGCACGACAGGCAAAAAGATAGTTAACAGAGATTTTGTTTCTACGGTATATTTTGTTTCAGACCGGTGGGAAGAAGATATCAAAATAAAACCATCAGGTGATATTGATGCAAATTAGAGCATAATTAATGAGATAGAATCATCACTGAGTAAATTTTCATGGTGTTATCTGTCACTTCATTTCTATTGAAGATGCATGTGCATATCTCCATATCTAAGCTGTGTTCTCAAAATGACTTTGTTCACATGCACTTGGCTGTGCATCACCTCGACTGTAATACACCAAACGTTCTTTTATTTGGTCTATAGCCTCAAACTTTCTGTTTTGTTCTTGACAGTGTTTTATTATTTATGAAGGAAAGATAAAATATTTTCTATGTCTTTTTTCTTTTTTCAACCTTAGACTGTACCAAAAAAAGAAACCGTGCTCTAAAATGAAAGTTTCAGAATGAACTTTGCACCTGACGTTATTCACTGTTTACATCTCCTGGGGAAACTATGCAAATCGTGCTTACTTAGACAGATAGCTCTTCATGTGCGTATTGGAAATACTCAAACTATTTTTAATATTTCCATGTGAGTTCGTTTTTTTTACCCGTGGTGGCTCTCGTTAGCAGAGTTACTGTGTGCAGCCATACTGTTAGGCTGCGATCTTGCAGCACAGCATCTGCATGTGTGTGCAAATAACTGGCATTTGCAGACCTCTGGGATGCTCACTTCCTCTCTCCTTTCTCCTGTCTCCCAGTGACACACTGACCATGTCTGGCCATGGGACAACAGACCCAAACCACCGTCTGGTCACTCATGTGACCCACTCGCTTTCCCTGGAAACCTGTGTGTGTGTGTGCGCGCGCGTGTGCGTGTGTGTGCGCATGTTTCTGTTCTGTTTCTGCTTCACACCTCGTTGTGTATGGATGTCAGCCCACATCTGCTAATTGCTGGACAAACCTGCTGCATGGACCACAGCATGTGTTTGTATGTGTATATACAGTACCATGTTCTGAACGTGTGTGTGTGTGTGTGTGAGAGAGAGAGGGAGAGCTTGCCGCTCTTCCTGGTAGGCCGCACTGCCCTGTAAATGAGCAGTTGCCGTTGAGTTAGGCGGCAGCGCGGGCTAAATGACACGGCGTGTCAGCGAGTGTGGCCGAACGCTGAGGCCACAGCCGTGGCCCCAGGGCTTTTATCAGTCCGTCCATGCGGCCACTATAGGCCTCTGACTTAACCTCACACACAGCGGAGCTTCCTCTTCTAACACCTCTCCTGCCTCCTGACATGGCCTCGGCCCTGGCCTGCCAGCCCTGACAGATTACAGCTCTATGTCTCCCTGCTGAACAAGAGGTAGTGTTGTCACACAGGCCCGGAGGGCAAAACCTGCAAGTCCACAGACGGGGTTTCCAGACCTTTATGCTGTATTATACTTTAGAGTCTTGAGCTTCAGCCCAAGGAGGTTGGACCCCAACCCATCTCCAAACCTTAACCTTAAATGTTGTTTTGTTTCTTTAAAAAAAAGAATAACTTTTGATGAGTGTCAGTTAGAATTTTTAGCTTCTTTGGGGTCACAGGCGGGGGTTCGGTTTGGTTGGTTTGGAGCCGGGGGTCTCCCGCCTTCTGCGTTGGTCTCGTCCGTGTTTGCTGGAGTGCAGCGTACTGGTTTCACAGTACAGAGCCTCGTGGTTGTTTCGGTTTATAATCATTTTATGTGGCTGTATTTGTGCAAGCGAGACATGCTGCTGGTAATAAGTCATGTTTTCTTCTTCAGATTTCATTAAAGTGAGAAATATATTTTTCTGCTATTTGTTTCCAAAAAGGCAGACTGCTTTAGATTATTGTCAATTTCCTTGTTTTTGTCCGCTTGTGGAAACAAAGACACTGCATCTGGATTTTTACTGAGAAATAAAGGAAAAGCTAAAAAAACAAAAACACACACACACACATATATATGCAAAGAGCCATCCCACAGCATTGTGCAAGAATGGGAACTAGCTCCTGCTGTCCAAACTTGACATTTGAAGAAAGCGCCGGAGTCGAGGCCTCAGTCTACTGTGTGTTTTTTCTTCTTTGTCTAGGTAAACATCTGCTTCATGTTTTGAAATGTATCTCATGGCTTTGCACTGCCCATGACCGTGAGGGGAAAATAGTCTCAAGATCATTGTGGCCGTCTTCCTCTCAATTCTTTTTTTCCCCTGCCCAGGCCTTGTTTATCAAGCCCCTGTATTTAAGCTTAATATAACTCCTGTTTTGCTGAGAAAACTGTGGTGGTTTAATCACTGTCAGTGGTCCTACGCCTCTCGGGTGTGGCTCGCAAGCAAAAAGGACTCAGTGCGGTCGTGCGTCCAGCTGCAAAGGGGCTTATTTTGTGGTCTAAAAATTGCAGGCTTCCCCATATGTTCCCCATAAACGTGGAATGCAGCGTGGGACTTGAGGAGGCTTTTATAATGAAGTGGCCGTCATTGCATCAAACACCATGATCCTGCCTGCGCTCTAGGATAGGCCATGGGAGCCCATTTTTGGGCTGCGTACACGGGTCCAATGTCCTGACTTCTCACTCACACCTCATTTCCCTGATTTTCTTTTAATTATGTTACAATGCTCATTCCACCTACCAGTGTCCCAGTTTGCTTTCAGTACTCAGAGTCAAAATTCCCCGTCAAATTACAGTAAAGTAGTGGTGGTGTCATTTGACAGCATTAAACTGGTATTTTACAGTGTGTCTACCGTAATAACAAGTTTCTTACTTTTTGTTTTGTATTCTGCGTGAATAATGTGTTACGATGGGGTGTTATGCTGTAAATTAACAGTTCTTTAAATTATTAGTGTAAAGACACTGAATGTTCTCAACCTTAAATGCTGTTTTTAAACACAAAATAACTGAAATAACTTCACAGCATTTCCAAATTAATTATTTGAACTCGAGCAGTTACATTTCCATGACTCCCAGGCCGTCAACAAGGAAAAAAACTTTGTTATATTGTAAAATGTAAAGTGTCTTCCTGTTAATCTTCTATTTCCCTGCAAAGAACAGGGAATTATTGTAAAAAAAATCCTTTCTTTTTACAGAAAGTTAGTAAAACGTGAGCTTGATCTGCTTAAACGTTTAAGTTAGAGTGCTTTTGGTGTACAGCGGTTTTTTACAGTGTGTCATTTATTAACTTGCCCATATTTCATGTAAAAATAGCCTCCGAGACAAAACCTTTTACATATAACTCCAAACACTTCTGGAAATTCTCAAGCACTGGCACTCCAAAGAGGAAGTGGGCATCGGACCTTGTAAGAGACAAATAAAAAAAGTAAAACATTCCTAACGTGTCACACTTCAAATAAACCGGGAAGCAGCTGAGCAGCCCGAGCTGTTATTCTAGAGAGTTCTTAGAAAAGAAAGTTGCAGCTGTGTGAGAAATTAGTTCAGTGTTACCAGCTCAGCATTAATCTGTAGTGTCTCTCTGTGTGTCTACATGCGTGTGTACGCGCATGCTTGTGTTGTTGTTTTCACTGTCAGCGAGGCACTCCCAGATGCAGCGGTTTCAGCATGCAGTATCACCGTTGGAAGCGATCGCCAGGCCCATTATTTATTTATTGGCTCCAGCAGACATGGAGACTGTGGTAACCGCACTGAGAGGAGGGGCAGCGGGGGCGCCGTGTCGCCACACACGGTGCAGCAGGCCGTATCCCAGAGATCCCGAGGAGCGCTGCGCGTACAGTATACGGTAACCCGTGGCTGCTAAATAAAGGAGAACTGTGCCACTCCAATGTGGATATTTCTGGAGAAAGCTGACCCTGCATTAGGTCACGATCAGCAACGATAAGCTGAGTGAGGAGAGGCGAGATTAAAGCTTAACTTTGTTCCAGCTGCCAGGTGAGGGATGTGGCTGAATTCATTCAGTGTAGTTTTGGGCCCCTGGCACCTGCTGCGACCCTTTAAGACATATTTACCATGTTTGCAAGTAGTAAAGTCTCCATCCGACCCCCTTAACCAAAGCTCTTCCTGTTATTCAGAAACTGTGCCAACGCAAAGACTGCGCATCCAGCTCCCTTTACACCAGGTTGATTCAAAGGCTTCACGCAACTTCTGGCAAAGAGCCGTGCAGGCTGAACGTCAGACAGGTGCCCCTGTGTATTTAATGAAAGTGCAAAAACAGTGCATTTTGTCCCAATAAGTTGTTTTTGAAGTCGTAATCTGATTTGCTTTTATTAATTTTCAACTCAATTCCGTTTGATATCCAAATCTCAACAACAGTCACCTCACGGAGCTTTATGTAGTAAAGTAAAGACTCTACAATCATTGAGAGAAAAAATACCAACAATCAGGCGGCCACCTATGACAGGGGTGTCAAACATAAGGCCTGGGGGCCAGAATCGGCCCACTGAAAGAGGACAGAAACTTTAAACTGTATTGAACTTTGTTTTACAACTTTCCACTTTTACAAAGTGACAGGCAAGGGAAAACAGGACGACACCTCAGAACCTTCAGTGTAATAGGTAGCACTACATACAGTGGGGCAAAAAAGTATTTAGTCAGCCACCGATTGTGCAAGTTCCCCCAC
>NW_024582416.1:1715645-1724046 GCF_018398535.1 Haplochromis burtoni
TGTACCTCTGGTGCAAATTACTGACCTCTGTCATCATTTTAAGTGGGGGAACTTGCACAATCGGTGGCTGACTAAATACTTTTTTGCCCCACTGTACTTGTATTAATTAGTGCTTCAGCTAAAGAGGAATCTGTTGAGAAAATTGTCCAAGTTGGTTCAACTTTAAATAATTTGGAACCTATACATTTGCTCTCTTTAGGTGCTGGGATAGTTCGTCAGGTTGAGTCTTGGCCAAAAGGCCATCGCCGGGGCTTAGGTTTGAGTCCCCCGAGACCACTTCCTGTTTGCGTCGTTCCCCCCCGTCCGCTTTCTCTCTCTCTCTGACTTCCTGTCTAGTCTACTGCCCTCACAAAGGATAACCAGTTGGTTAATCTTTTGTGTTTATTGCAACAGTCTGGATGGTAGCTGAGACGTAAAAGTAGTTCAAGAAAAAGTAAATTTAACATTTTACAGTCTAGTAGTGTGCAGCACTCTAACAGGTATGGAAAGGTAAGGAAGTTATAGGAATAATTTAAACATAATGAAAGTTACAGATAGAACATTTTAGACTTTAAATAGAGGCGATTTATGTATTTTAGAATGATGTTTGGGTATTAAAATGGGGTTAAAAAGGTTTTAAAAAATGTGTTAAGTACTGGATGTTTAATCAACGTGTTGTTTTCATCATCAAATTTAATATTCTAAGATTTTAGGATCCTAACCCCAACCCTGTATTATTAAATAAATAATAAAGAGCGTCTTATTCTAGGCCAGGTTTGTCCTGGCCAAGGTTCAAGCCCAGATTCTTCTGCAGCTTCTAGCTGATCAAATCAATTTCTTTACTCCCATAATTAATGAATGTATCCTGTATGCATCATATCCTATTACTGTTCATTATATTTTCATATATAAGAGCAAATAAAAGAGCTACTTCTGGATGTATAAATCAAAATTCTGCTAAATCTGAACTAGTTAAACTGTAAAACTGTTTTTTATTTAAGTATTTATATCAGGCAAATATGAGCAAATATTTAAGAAAAATGCCGAGCTAACCCAATTTGTAAAGTCTTTGAAGAGAATCTTCAATCAGATTTCCAGCCGGTGTAGACGTTATTTCCTGAAGGTTGTGTGTCGGCTAAAAGATGTCAGGCTTACCAAAAATTTGATGAACTTATCCCAGATATAATTAATTTAATTTGATTTAGTTTAATTGAATTTAATTTCTTGGTGAAATCGTCAGCTTTTGGCAGATTCTCTGACACACAACATCACAACTCGGCAGCTTTTTGAGCTAACGCCTACACACACAGTGACCGGAGTTAGTTTAGAAAGCATGCAAACCTCTGTCCCAAGTTTCCTCCGAGTATTTCTCATTGTGTTCATAAATAGAGAATCGTGAGCACTGCAGTGGTTTCCTTTCTGTGTTTGCGACATGACATAATGCTGCCTTTGCCTGTTTTAAACATTAGTGGCTATTACTTTGAAAATCAGATGAGGAAGAGGAGTGATAGAAAAGACAACACTAAACACCCCACCGAGCGCCTCCTAATTTTATGATGTTTTGCTTGAGAGTGCTTATCACATTGTGCCTGTGTGTTCTGCGAACCGCTCGTATTCACCAGAGTGGTAAATTTACGCTCAGCTTTGAGGTACACAGAGGCACCACATCATGGCAACAGAGCAGCTGGAGGGCTGAAGAGCTGCAGCCTCACATAAAAGCACCCGTAAACCCGAGACCTCATTTACCCCAAATGCCCCAACTCTCAACACACACGCACACATCTCAGCCCCAGTCAGACCAGAATAGAGCAGGCCACGGTCTTGCCACAAACCCAATTCATCCCATTGACCTCAATGCATCATCGGGATCACCTGCACCAACGCAGGTGGAATGCTCTCATACTTTTTTGTTCTGTTTCGTGTCACCATTTCATGGTTACCGCTAAAATCTAACTCCTGTGTAATTTGTGCATTTTCTGCACATCTGCATGTTTTTCTTTGCAGAGCTGCAGCAAGTATGTCAAACTGGTATCAGCATGTTTTATTACGTGTGCTTGTATGCACGCATGCGTCTATGTTTATGTGTGTGCGTGTTTTACGTATTTCCTGTGGTTCAGACATGGGTTTTGAATGTGACAGACAAGCTTGCGAGCATGCTAGTCTGTGTGGGGCAGGATGTTCCTCTACAGCAGATGCATAGTGGTTTAGTTGTGTGCGTGTGAGCGTATGCCCCTGCATAGCTACATGAAACAGTCGCTTTAATCCTGCAGCTTGTTTAAGAAAAGTTCAAAGCAAATAGGTCCAGTGTGCACGCATTTCACTCTATAAAAAGTGACGTGCATTTTCGTCTCCATTAAAGCACCTCTGTAGCAATGTTAGATGTAAAATAAGTTCTCATTTGCAGCGTGGTGGAGGAAATAGTGAGCGCCTTAGCTTGTGCCAAAATTGCTTTGACACAATATGAAAAAGCTGTCTTGCAAGTTAAAATTAAAAGTATAGGAACAAAATGTAGTTGCCGGTTTTGAGGCCAAATTGTTATGTTCTTACTCCCTCTTCTAGGTCTATCAGCATTATTGTTATTTACTATAAACATTTTTTTGTATTAAAATTTCCCCTCTCGCCCCTGCCTGTCTTTATCCTTCAAGCAACTATGGTTCTGACACTCACGAGTCCTCGGCCTCCTTCCTTCCGCTCAGCGTACAGCCTCAGGGTGCTGGACTTGGGGTGAAACCCTCCATACGTGGTAAGGTTTCTTGTCTTGATGTCAGTGGCTGCTCTCGCCTCCTTTGGCCAGCTTATTTATCCCATCAGGGTATCTTGTTCGTCCCATTCAGCTGACTCCTCAGGACTTGCCTGATGCTCTGCAGGTATTTGGTGGTTGCAGCTTTCCTTGCGGCCTCTTCATGGGTCTGATTTGCCTGTGGGGTCCCCAGGTACATGTAGCTGTCCTCCATGTCTGCAATATTGCCTTCAGTTCTGACTACCTTCCCTCTCTTCGTTACCATCCGACTACACTTCTCAGATCCGAATGACATTCCGATATCGTTGCTGTAGATCCTAGTGGTGTGGATCAGTGAATCGATGTTCACTCATGGCATTCAGCTTGATGTCATCCATGTAGAGGAGTTTGCAGACGATTGCTGATGATCTCCCTGAGGGGGTTCAGGCCTATGCAGAACAGTAGTGGGGACAGAGCGTCTCCTTGGTAGATCCCATGCTTGATGATGACTTGTACTGTAGGCTTGAAGTGTGTGTATATATAAATGTATAAGTTAAGCATATATTTTGACATCATATATGCCTAAAGTATTTGTTCGGAAAGTAAATGTAACTACAGCTGTAAAATCAAAGTTAATATTTGGATCCAAAGAGTTCCATAGCTTGTACCTGATGGAGTATTTATTATGCCATCTGATTTAACCGGAGCATGTGAGCGATTACGTGAGAGTTTGCAGTATGATAACACATGACTGACTGTTTGTAAGCGATGGTTTAACCAAATTAGTGTGATTTATTATTTCCTCCCCACACATCCGAAACTAAAAACAAATCATCTTTAATGGTGGAATTATTATTTTTCTCAGTTATTTAAACTCCCGCTCTCCTCGGAAATATGTTTTGCTTATTGTTAAATCCTCGGCTGTTTGGCCTTCACTGTATAATATGATAAATGTTTATAAACCGAACGTCTGTTTTCAAATTCATCTGCTGAAAGCGTTCAGTGATGTGGGAGAAATTTTGCGGCCGATGAATGAAAATTGTCTTTTGAACAAAGTCAAGTCAATAGAGCGTATTTCATAGGACAGACAGAGGGCTAATGTGCTTAAATAATGAAATAAGATTGATAACAACTGTCTTACTTTTGTTTACATGATAAAAAGTTATTAATAGAACTTCACATTATCAGCATGATTATGCATCTGTATTATGGAGAGCAAACAAATCAAGATATTTACTTCATAATCAGCAAAGAAGAGGATGTTAGATCACAGCTCATGGTGAAATTAAAAGCAGCATGTTTGCATTACCAAGAATTTTGAGACTCAGTGTGATGGGTAATGGCCAGTGCTGACACCATACCCTTCACATAACTCCACTGATTTTGTATGCATGCATGCATGCGTGTGTTTGTAGCTGTGACCTGCTTTCATATTGCAGCTAACTCATCTCAGAAACTCGGTGGTTTTACTGACCTAGAACGGGATTTTGGGGGGGGGGGCGCTCAGGAAATCCACGGCTGCGTTTTTGTGTGTGTGCTTGTATGTGTGTGTGTCTGTGCAAACTGTGAATGTAGGCATATGTGCATAAGCTTTTTACAGTCTTTTGAAAGCCGGTAACATAATAGCACGCACCATTATTCTCCATAATGTCGTTCTCACTTTCACCCCCCCCCGACAGCCTCGCTTTCATTTGTCTCCTGCTTTGACAAATAGGACTGACGTCCATTACGATGCTTTATGAGGTGATGGTAACACGGGGCACTCTCATAACACCGCCTCGACTCCCCAAACACGCACACACACACAGTCTGAAGTCTCCCTGTGTTTCTCTGCCTCCTCGTTCATTCTTTGTGCTCTTTAATATCGGAGCTCATTGCTCTTTGTCATCCATTGCAATGCATCCTCGTGCTGTCTCCTAGTGTGTGTAGTGTGTGTGTGTGTGTCTGAATCCTCGCTGGTCGAGGTGCTGCACACGTCTGATCTGTGATCCAAGGCTGGCTTGTTTTCAGAGGGAAACATGTTGTGTTTCCTTTGTGGGTGAGGAGTGTGTCTGTGGAGGGGGATTCCTAACGAAGGCCACTCACAGTGGCCTCTCTCCTGGTCTCTAATGCATCCCAGGCCCCCCAAGACTGGCTGACTAGCAGGCTGTATGACAGCTTGGACTCACGGGTGCACGACGATATAGTAGGCGTGCTACAGCGTAAACCTGCTTCACTCCCCTGTGCTCCACTCTGCTGATGGTGTCAAAGATCACCGTCAGGCTTCTTTTAATGACTCTCCTGCTCTCACTATTATTTAATATAGAAGGAGCACCTCGCTGATAGTTCCAGTCCACTGATTTTTCACCTCACAGGCACAATACACTCTCAGGAAATAAAGTACAGCTGTTGTACCCTTGACTGCGTACTGTGAGTTCATGTTTTTTTGAACATACATATGCATAGAAATGGACTAGCATTTGTATTTTTATTTAGATTTGGAGGTTTGAGGAAACCAGAGCACCCACAGGTCCCTAAAGACAATCAAACCCAGAGCCTCAGCGAGCTCTACGACTAGTTTATTTTACGTAAACAATTATATGAATAGTAAAACCTTAAAATGTTACCAGTTTTCTTTTTGCATTTAGCTGAGCACACACTGTCTTCTGATATTGCTCCTGACATGAAGTGTCAGCCCACCAAAGGGTCCAATCCAAACCACTGGATGGCTCTGAAACATGTGAAAACTGCATATTTGAATTTTTCAGCTGCGATCGCCTCATCTTTAAAGTTATTTGAATCATAAAATTAGTCAAAAGTATTCAGTTGGAAACACTTTTGTGCCTTTTTTAGGCACTGCGAGCTGTAGATTGTACTGCACATGTAACAAATAAATGTACTTTACAATAGAAGACTCAGTTTGTGTAATAGATACGTGTAAAGCATTTTTCTGGTCTGGCCCACTTGCACTCTGATTGGATCACATGAACAAAAAAAATGACATCCCCGATTTAGGTGGACGTCACAGGCCCAATAACTTTGCATCCCTGTGCTCTTTCATGTAGAACAATACATGTACTTTTACTGTTCCGCCATTTCTGTGAGACAACATGCTAAACCACGGCCGTGGGCAGATTGTGATGCGAATGACTGCCTCGCTATGTCTTTTTAAGGTCATAAACTTCCCTATTAAAAGCAGCAGAAAATGCCACTTGCTATATCCATAACTTTCAACATGGAGAAGTCACACAACAGCTGTTTCATTCTGGGAGTTGACTCAAGCTTTGTCACCACAGATAGAGCTCACAATAGAAGCTCAAAATATGTCACCATGATGATATAATTCAGCCTACAGTGAAGGAAAAAAAATCCCCTAAAATGACCACAAGTAAGTATGACCTGACCTTACTTGCACATATTGTGTGTGTATATAAGTGAAGCCTGATAAAGTTGATTCCTCTCCGTGACCGAGCTGCGTTATTGTCCAGTCATCGCTATTAAAATCATACCAAAAAGCCACACTGCTGCAAAGGCTGTTCCCATACACGCCATTCTGCTGGTCAGTAGAGTAAGAAAACATATTCTTCCTTATTTAACAATGCATTTCTGCAAGACGTTTTTTTTAACTAATTAAAAATTTGCAGTATTGTAGTGGAGCATAGTTCACAACTACTGATAATGAACCACTTCCGCAGCAGCCATAGAGCTATATCTATAAGAATTTACCTCAAATGATCTGAAAACAACAAAAACTAGAGGCCAGTGTGAAAGGAGCGAATGGAGCTAAATGACTTAAACAGTTATTTATAAGCGCTCTTAAACAAAGAAGCAAAAACCATATCGATCATTTGTCAGAACGGTCTTTCTCTTAGAGGGAAGCTTCTCCATTTTCTCCTACAGTAAGCCGAGGGCCAAATGCTAGCCTTCAGGTAAAGCCTGCTGACTGGTCAATTAGGATTTTATGGCAGGACGTCCTCTCTCCGTGGCACCTGTTTCAAACAAAAACAACAGACATTAGGAACATTGTGAGAACACAACCGAAACTTTGATGTTTGTGTCCAGAGGAGCTGTTTGCGGTGGTGGATGGTAACTGCTATCAGGAAGCTGCAGCTACAAATGTTCTGCTTCCGCTCACTTCTTACCCAGCATGTGAGTCGTGGTGCTGTATTCTACGAAAATAAAATGAAATATCACTTTTGCCTCCAACGTCTTATCAAAAACCTGAACATGAATCAAATTTAAGCCATGAAATTTACATTTCTGGACTTCAGCGCTTTACGGTTGGACTCTCTCATGCTGATGTCGATGTTGAGTATGTATAGTATATACAGTATAAGGCACGTACAGTAATGATAATAGTAGTATTTTATTTTTTGGATTAAAGGAATATAAAGGCATAATAACAATGACAGCTCGCTAGCTGGGCTTCTGCTGGTGCAGACCAATGTAGGAATGAGAAAGCTGTGAATATATATTCACCAGCACTGTGGTTTTAACACCTTGGTACGAGAATATAAACTCTACAGAGTTATAGGGAACTATATGATGATGCTTTTTCCCCCCAACAACAACAACAGACAAATCTTTTCCAAATTTACTGAAATAGCTGAGTCAAATTCAGACCTCAGGAGCAAGGTCTGCAGAGATCAGCGATGGAGGCACCATCTGCGACATTCCAGTTTTAGTGTTTGCATGTGTGGAACGAAGGTGCACAAGAACCAGTATGACTTTTAAAAAGATGTTAATCAGAACTGGCATTCACTTTCTCACACCCTCTCACAGCTTTGGCTTTAGGCTGTAAATTAGGCTTATGTTCAGGTTAGGCGAAGCGTTGGGGTTACACACGTCATTTTGATGGTTAGTGTTAGGGATCGTGTATTAACAATCAATGTTCCCACAAAGCCATCCAAGCATGTCTTTGCGCGTGTGTGCGTGTGTGTGGGTGGATGGGTGCGTGTTTGTGTCATTTCCGCAGTATTTACTGATCTTCTGCATCTCCTATCTTACATCTGTCTTCAACTTTGGTTCTGTGCAGACTTTCATGGAAATTTGCCTTTATTTATTTTTTATATACAAATAAAAATAAACAAATATTCAAGATATGTGTCACTAGTAATGTATGTAAAATATTAAAAGGGAGATTTTATATAAAATAAATGTATATATGTGTGTGGGGGGGGATATATTGATTTATTTATGTATTTCATGCATATATATCGCTTGTTGCTTATGTGCGATCTCTCGGTTTTGAAGACGGGTTTTGAAGTTGTTTCCCACGCTCATTGCTGTAAATAGGTCTAGAGGCTGCTGGGTAAAAAGACACACACGCATACAAAAATACACACAGAGAAACTTCCACTGCGATCCATGCATCGCTTCACCTATATAAAATATATGGCGCTGCTTTGACAGGAGCAGGTGCTTTTTGCATGTTCTTCCTTGGAAGGCACAAAAAAAGCCAAAGTGTGCATCTTAAGGTGCTCATATGTAAATTTCTGCTTGTGTGTGTGAGTATTTGTGTGTGTCTGCTGACTGTCTGGGAGCGGGTATATAGCCAGGTGCTTGCTGACATACTGGGGCTTTGTGGTTGTGGTTGGTGGCTTGCTTGCTGTGCAGACAACCGAGAAGGAACTGCCTATTTTTTCTGTATTTCTATCTGCTTGTGTGTGTGTGTGTGTGTGTGTGTGTGTGTGTGTGTGTGTGTGTGTGTGTGTGTGTGTGTGT
>NW_024582416.1:1724066-1737477 GCF_018398535.1 Haplochromis burtoni
GTGTGTGTGTGTGTGTGTGTGTGTGTGTGTGTGTGTGTGTGTGTGTGTGTGTGTGTGTGTGTGTGTGTGTGAATTTATTTTTGAGTATAGATCCTATTCTATATCGTTCGCACTCTGTTTCGTGACTAGACTCGGGGCATATGGTTTCCGCTGCAGTGCTACTTGAGTGCATGTGAGTTTGCTGCAGTCTGCCAGTTTGTGTCTGCAGTTGTAGTGATGTTAACATTTTTATTCCATTTTTCCTATCTTGCTTTGAGCTGTGGATGTGTCATACGCAGGGGTACCTGCTGCAGGCAACAAATGCTGTCGGCCGTCCCACTTTACTCTACAGTGAATCTCTGTGTTCGCCATCTTCAAAATGGAGCTGCGCCGTATAAACACACCAGCAGGCAGTTTTAGAGGCAGCAGGTGATAGATCAGAGGATATAGAAACATTGGCTTTATCAAAGGCCCCGTTCAAACCCACATAAGGGAGTTTATTGCGGGCTCACTACAAAGGGAAACAATGGTTGGAGTAGGAGTAGATAAAGCTCTGCCATTCCCGCAGCCTTGGCTCAGGAACCCTGGTGTCACATGATGCCCGAGGTGAATACGATTGTGGCCTATAGGCTTGAAAGCAGCAGCGTTTGGTCTGTGGGCACATGACATCGGTACTGTATGGCAGTGAGCCTGCCTAACTGTGAGTGTGTCAGAAGCTGCTTTTATCATGTGGTTAAAACGGCAGATTAGTTAACTAGATAAAATTGATTCTAACTATTTTCAGCTCATCATGATGCATTAGCCGCTAATCAGGAATGATTTCGTGTCACATGTATCTGATGAGTGGCTCCGCCTGGGATCTCAGTCGCACTATGTTAGGTGCTCTGGTAAATTAAGGCTGGTGACTGATGCGCCGCCACACCCACAACATCAAATTAGATCTTACCTCATTCTTTAGATAAAATTCAACTTCAGATGTTGTTCTTTGTAAGTGTAGTGTAACACCATTTTTGATGTCTTATAGCATGAACTAGGCTGATGTTGCCACAGAACAGGACATATGTTGCCACATTCTCACGGTTTTGGTTAGCCAAACCTCCCTACCCAGAACTCTTGGCTAGGTTCTGCTAAGTTGAGTCATCTCAACACAGCTAAAGGCTTCAGCTTCACCCACACACAAACCACCAAGTATTATCTGAGTCAGAGAAGAAGTACTTAAACCTGTATGCATTAAAAACACAGATTTAGCCATTTTCAGTGTCCTGATTTGGCCTCATTCCATTGAGGATTGGTTGATTGGAAAATTAAATTTCCCCCTTCGTGCAGAACCATCAGGGTTTACAAGAAAAACTCTTTTTGTTTTTAGCACAACCACAGCTGTTGTTCAGTGGTAGTGTACAATTAGCCAAAAGCTCAGAGTGGTTTCTCCAACCCACACACACATACACAATTTTCCACTGCAACGTCAACCTGATCTGCTTTACCTGATATTTCACTGATGTGCCACTGTTGTGATTCATGTGTGTAGAGAAATGAGTCACCAAGTTGCGATACTGTGAGGCTCATTCCATGCAGTGAGATTTGACTTTTGAAAAAGCAATGTTTGGAGTGTCAAATGCTAAAAATTTGCATTTTTCATCTACAGAGAATAAGCGTCTTTTTACAAGTGTGCTAGACCTTCTTATTCTGCAGCTTCTAATATCCTAAACAGGGGTTAGCTGTGGCCAATTTTATAATCACAAAGAAATGATCGCCTCCTTCCATCCATTTCTATCAGCTTTACAATCACAAAAAGTTGCAGTCAGCAACCAGTTACTACTGTAACTGGTTGCTGACTGCAGCTCGCAGTACTGGTCCTTGTACTTATCGTCAGCCTGAAGAGGCACATGATCCAGAACAAGGGCCGCCATTATCTGGAGTTTGAGAATCATAGTCGGAGACTCAGTGGAGCACGTGGCGCACGGCCGCAGCGCAGGCCTGGTCACCTGCATTCAGGGAAACCTCAATGCAGGTTTCCAAAGTTTTTATTATTAAAGTTCGGTCAGCAGACCGAACTTTCACAATAAAATGCTTTCATAGTGCTGCTTTATGAGGCTCCAGCACCAGAGTGACTCTGAATAGGACAAAGGGAAGAGGATGGATGGATGGATGGATGGATGGATGGATGGATGGATGGATGGATGGATGGATGGATGCTTGCGTTAGAGCCTTTAAGAAAAAATGAAATTGGGAAGCATTTTGGATTTTTTTTCTTCTGTTTTTGCTGAAAGGTTAAGATATGTGTCCTGTTGTAGATAAAAAAAGACTTTACGACTAAAAAGACTTGTTGCTGTTGTTTTTGTAGATATTTTATTTTTAAAAAGATACTTTATAAAGAATTTAACTAAAGCTGTTACTCTTCTATAGTCGCCCAAAGGAATAGCAGTTTAAAAACGATTGTTATTGTTGTTGATGCGGTCTTTGTTTAAAGTAAAGATATGGTGTGAAATATAAATCATGTAATTTTACAGATTCCTTCAAAGAGAGTATTTTGAAACAAGCTCCACCTTTTCATGCCAATCTTTAAATAAAACCTTACTGAGTAATCACGCTAACAAAAGAAAAAACAAACAAAAATGGTAGAAATGCAGAAAACGCAACATGAAAAATACATTTGAATTTTTTTTTGTTTGACTGAAATATTCATCATCTGAAACCTAAACCCTCTTTTAAAATAAACCATAATAGGGAAAAAAATGCCAGCGACTTTTCGTTACTCAAACCTTTTGCTTATAAAAGAGAAAAACGCTGAAGGATAAACTTTCTTTTCTGAAGTGATTTTTTTAGAGCTTGCTGAAAGGTTTCAGTGTGTGTGAATGTGTTTCTGTTCTGTTTGTTATGTGCAGAGAGCAGACCTGCCTGCTGTAGCTGAGTGAAATCAGAGACAGGTTGGCATGGGTAAGACTTGCATTGGCACAACTCAGGCCGCAGACGGGTTCCGGTATGAGTTTACAATATAGTGTGCCTCTCTGTGGCTTGACAACTCTGTGCTCTGAGAAAGACTTAACCATGCGACAGACATGCTATGCACTTTCCCACAGCCGCTGAGCAGCTAAGGCTACTCTTATGGTTGTTTAACATTTACACTTGGCTACCTACTTGGCACTGTGATATTGCAGGAGTTTCATTTTTTCTTCCTCATAACAGAAGTGCAAACATTGATCTGTGTGTGAACCGTGGCTTTCTGTCAAGTTTGCTGGCAGCTGGTTTTGACACTTCTAGTCAGTGTCAATCAGTTGTTTTACATATATTTGTTTTTTAATCAGACATTGCCCTGTTTTATATTCAAGATCTGTGCACGCTCTTCAGTGAGAAAGCATGATTACTGCAATGACAAAGCAAAAGATAAATTCAGTATTTTTCATTGTTTTTCCTTTGGGCTGTGCAAGTATTGCAGAGTGACTCATGGTTTACATAAGCAATGTCAAAGCCAACGGTCAACAGCCTCGAAATAAACGGCAGATATGAATCATCTCATCCAACACTTGTGGTTGTCACAACGTCTCCCTCATTAGCTGTTTCCATTATGTTAATGAGGAAAGTAGACCTGCTCCCAAACCCACGTCTGTCATTGGTGTCAGACGCAACCTCCCCTAGACCTGCACACCCGGGCAAGGAGCATTCAAAGTGCAATAACAACCTGAAGTGTCTTAATTAAATAAGGAATGCATTTAGCATCTCTGCACATTTTTGACATAAACCACACTTTGCCTGCAGACTTGTTACTTTCAGTTTAGCCCAAAAATCCTGAGGAAACTGAATCATCATCACTATGCATCACACCCGCTGCATCAGCGTTAATATCACAATCCCGTAGACAGATTTTTTTTTTTTTTTTTTTTTTAAAGGGGGGGGAGATCGCTGTGGGAAGATCGGCTGCTCGCCGTGCATTGTGTCTGCACGTCTCCCCAGCCTTCCCTAAATCGAGAAGGCAGAAGTGAGAAACGGTTGAGAAGTACGACCAGCGTCTTCCTGTTATGTGTGCGTGAAACCCCAGACGGCTGTCTAAGCTGCTCGCACGCAAAAGCCGGCCCAGGAACCATGGTAACGGCAGGTCCCCACACGCAGAAGGCGGAAGTGAGCCAACGTGCTGAGGAAGTTATTGGTTTTTTGATGGCCATTGCCGTGGTTTCATGAGAAAGACCGTGACTCTGCCCTTGTGCTGTGCTGACGGTCAGCCAGCGTGGGAATGTAGCCTCCTGAGTGATGACACCTATGACTAGACACTGTCTGTGACACTGATGCAAACGTGAATTTATACAGGAATTGGAATGGAAATAGATAACATCAGTTTTTTTTAAAGTCACTCAGCAGCAGTGAGACGCTTCTTGATAAATCTCCTGCAGCGCCTCCAAGCTGCAGCTTTTCCTCCTCCATTATGCACGGTGTTCTGAGAAACACTTTATTCCTGCAAACTGCAAAGCGCGTCTGCATTGTCTGACGTTTCTTCAGCTCACGAGGATGTTTTTCCTGACGTGAGAAGAGCGAGCCGCCGTTTCTGCCTTTACTGTATTCCTGCTGCCGTAGAAATGGTGACGTATGTCTCACCTGCTCTCAGCCAACCACAACAACCTCACCCTGTCTTCTTACCCTGCAGTCATGTGTGTTTCAGGAGGTGGTGGGGGGGGGGATACTCAGAAAATGTATTTTTGATAAATTCTTGTCAGGCGTTACGAGGCAGCCACACTGGTTTAACACGCATCTGAGGCCTCCCAGAGTGGCTTTAGTAAAGTAACTCTGCAATGATTTAATGCGGCCTGTTTTTGTCAGGCCCTCAATGAGGTTTTAATGGTCAGTTTTCTCTTTCTAATCGCTAGTTTGCCTGACGATACACGATCATTACCAAATATTGGGTAAATAAGCGCAGAGTCACTGCAAAGTCCTGCTCTGCGTGTCCGAACAAGAAGACCACGAAACGAGGATGGAATTTCATCCTGGCCTCTGCAGTTCTCTTTTGTTTTTTTCCAGGATGTTACGAGTGTATAGTCATGTATACAGGTTATGAATTAAGTGGGTAATAAATGCAGCTTGGATATAATTCACTGATTTGCATGCAGCAACATTTAAGGACAGGCTCAGAAGGGCACTAATGCTTTCATTTTCTGTAATTTATAAAGCAATTGACAGCTTCCCTGCACACAGTTTCTATGTGTTTTTGAATCATATCAGTGTATAACTTGCAGAGCACAGGAGGTATTTTATCTTTCAGAAGAGATGTGTGGCTATAGATGTGGCTGTTTCCTCTCATATCCCATAGCCACACCTGCCACAGCCTGGCTTCTACTTGGCCTCAAGCCTCCTGTGAGCTGCGCCTAGGTTGACCAAGCATGCCACCAAGCACCCTTAGGGGAAAGGGTTCCCCTCAGCCAGAACCCTGCAACCCCAAGGTCTCATCCTACCCGAGAGCCTTAGAGGGAGTGAGTCTGAGGCGACTGGGGTAGAAACCACTCTCGCCTATAACTTGTTTCTGTGGTGCTAAGACACCAGAGGCTGAGAGCTGTGCTGGGACAAACACAAAACTGGAAACCAATTACATGAAAACAAGCACCTGATACTGACTGCAGTAATTTTTGTGTGCACACGACTTAGAGAGAGAGAGTGAGAGTGAAAGAGAGGGGAGTGGGGGGGGGGGCGTTTATGGGCTGCTAAATGCCAGACTCACCACAGGTGGGAGCTCCTCTGGTGACCCCGTTAAAAACAAGCAGAATGTAGGGTCTGTTCAACTACTCTGTGACTTGGCATTCGGCAGTACCTCGAGCAGTGGTCACAGGCGACACAGAACAACAGCTCAGCAAGAAGGTCGTTTTTTTGTTTTTTTGTTAGTGTGCTGACACAGTTGTAAATGCCGTGTGGTTTGGTTAGAGGGGGGGGGGCAAGCTGCTACTAGGGTCTTCTGGGAAGTCCCCCCGCTTTTATAGATGTGACTGCACTCATGTAGCAACATCTTCCATGTGCAAGCACCCCAAAGGTGAATCACTCGCTCACTGAAAAAGGGAAAACCAAATGTTGTTGACCTAGAATAAGAAATATATTTCTTTCTTGGACTTTTAGAGCCTGAAAAAAATCCCCCTCTAAAGGTCAAACAAGCCCGCGCACAATTCTCTGCTGTATTACTTTTTTTTTTGAAAACAAACAAAATGTCACGTTTACCTGAGATGCTCCTCGGAGATTTCGACGGATAAATTCTTTCAGTATTTCCAATATCTTCTGTCTTTTCACAGCCTGTGATAGGCGAGCGGATCCTACACAGATCAATTACACAGTCCAGCAAACGGCCGTTCTTGTGCGGCCAGGTTTAAGGGCCCTGGTTAAAAACACAAAACCAAGCCAGGCTTTTAGGGTTGGTGCTAAGGAAAACCACCACTCCACGACAATGAATATTTTACCTTGCTACTGGCAGTCCAGCAGCATTTAGTGACCACAGGCAATGTTAAGTGTTCCTGACCAGAGGCGAAGGGGGCACTTAACAAATGATAATGCCCACTATCTGTCAGTGGTCTGGGCTGCCACTGCTGCCTGAGAGCTGGAGCCAGACCACTCTACGCCCACCGCTGACCTGCCAGCTAACCACATACTCCACAGCCTCCAGCACACGCACCTTCTATTTCCTGGTGGGAAGTGGGACTCTGGTCATTAGTTAAATGACAGCTGCCACTCTGGTGGCTCCCTGACCCCCTGACCTCAGCCATCAGTATAGAATGACACCCGCCTGAGCTTCTTAAGAGGCTTTTTACAGTAGCCGAAAACCACAATTGCTTTTAAAGACTTGGAGGTTGAGAATGGGTTTATATGGGGTTACCTTAACCTGCTAGATCTGAAGATGCAAAACATTTCACCTGAGCCTGAATACATCTCCGGCTTACATGATCAGAATGCGTAAATAAAGACCAACATGCCTTACACGACAGCATCAAACACACTGTAGTTAAAACATTTCCCCACATTATGCGGAAAAGCTTTTCAGGCCAATGCGATTAGAGCCAGAGCAAATCAGATCTGCTTCAAGTGTGTTTCAGGGCTTGTTGGGACCTCCAATATCAGCCAGTGTGATGAGAGGCAGAAACAGGACAGCCAGCGATAACTCTCATCTGATTGGATTTGCCACCCAGGGGGACCTACAATGTGAGTTAATTGTTGACCGGCGATGTGCTAGATGCCCACTCTGATGGGTTCACATGACGTGATAACAGTGCGGGGTCCCTGGAGGGTGGTGTGAGGGCCAGGGTGGAAACACGGGGCTCTGAATGAACCAGCTGTGTGTGTGTCGTCTTCAGCGCGAATCCTGCGTCACCTTTGCAATTTTATTTAATTTAAAGAAGAAAGTGTTTAATTTGCTGCGACTTAAAAGCGAGAAGGGAAAAAGGAAGGAGGACTGTAACTACACATCTCACTTTCCTCCAAACTGTGCCTGACGAGCAGCCAACAAAACTGCAAGAGCAGCCCAAGTAGTGAGTGAGGGGAAAAGGGAAAAAATCAGAAAGAGTAGCCAGCGGGCCGTCTGTGTGGTCCTGCTTGAGAGCGTGTTCTGTTTAACTCTCGCCAAAGTGTTTTAAAGTGTTACAAGTGCATTAGTGCCGTGGGTCACGCCTTTGCTTGGCTAACCTCTGACCTCCGGCCCCTTTAGCAGCTCCAGGCCTGAGAGTGAGCTCATGTTGAGGGGTTCGGCCCCACTGTTTAGAGAGGGAGTTGCCCTGGGGAAGTGTGTGCGTGCGTGCGGCTGTGTGTGTGTGTGTGTGTGTGTGGGTGGGTGCAGAGGAGAAGACCAGGCGGTGGCCTGTAATGATCTCCTCATGGATCTTTAATGGCTCCCCTCTGTTAGTGTTAGTGTTCGCACTGGGGGGACACTGAATTATTCAGCAGCCTAAAACTGTGATCACACACAGACATGCTCACAGATATATATTCCTACACACACACACACATATGTTCACACATGCACACTTGAATGCAATCACTCACTCACACACAAGCATTCATTTCTCACACTGTGGCTCTTTATCTTTCTTATTTCTCATTCTTGCACTTGGTGATTTCATACACTCCAAAATAACATCTGCACAGTTTTTCCGAGAACTGTTGACACAGTGTCTTTGCTGAATGTGCAGCTTACAATCACACGGCGTTTGAAGACATAACATCCTTTGATGACAACATCATGTTGCTTGCACAAAGCCCAGTTATTGTCAAGGTGCTTATCGCTGCGTTACTTGTCAAATATCTCATTGATCAGCAGTTATCCCTCACATAATGATCTAGAACTTTAGTTTCTGTGCTAATGCTTGTGTGTGTCTGTCAGCTGTTATCTCTCTCTCAATCAGATATGCAGAAAAACATCTTACTCATCAAGCTGCAAGAGTGATGAAATGTCACACTGCTGCACCTCACATGTGTATGGTTTCTGTCTTTCAATGGGTTTCTTTGTGTAAGTGTTCAAAGTGACCATGCCACCTAGTGGTATTACAGCTGCAGGTCTTTCGGAGCCAATGCTTACACTAACTTTACTATCAAAACAAAGTCAGTTGACCAAAGATGGTTAAGATCCCACATTTGATAATGTAGCTGAAGTTGCAACCTGAGAAATATTTTCTATGACAGGCTCTCTGTTTCCTCCTTTGCTATTCAAATAGTGTGAATGTAACCACTCTTGAAAAACCAACACGTTCTTTGAGTTTTTTGTCATCGGAGTATCTGCTGATCAGTCATCTGGATTATTTTTCTGTGACTTGGACAGTTTTGCATATAGTGGTTGTAAAGATCTCTGCATTTCTCTTGCATATATTAAGACTGGATTAGTGCTTACAGCACCAAAATAAATATATTTTTAAAATATCAGCATCCAACGTATCATCAATCCACAAACTTTGTTCTCTGCTTTCTCGAAATCATTGCCTTATACTGAAACTGCATGCACCATCTAGCAGAAGAGTGCAACTAGCAAGCCTCAGTGCTTAGGTAAGGGGGACACTATTATTGTTTACATCCTGTCAAACTTTTGCAGGTCTGCAGTCACGGTTAAATGCACGCTTCCTTCTGTGCAGAGATACGATCGACAGGTGTAGTTTGATAAGAGAAGAAGTAAAAATATTTCCTACAGAGAAGTGCTCAGAGCGAGGTGACCACTTCGAGGTGATTTCTGTTTACTCCTAGAGTTGACTGAGATGGATCGCATAGCTCTGTAGGCCAGATTTAGGTTTGGACTGTCCCTTTAAGACCTGCAGCCCCAAAAGCAGCCTGAGCTAATTGCCAACATCGGGGCACAGTCGGTCCCACTGTCTGGGCTGTGCACACTGCACCAGAGGCCTTACCCTTATCTTTTGCCTTTATTTCTGCCATGCTCACCAGAGACCTGGTTTAAATGAACAAATTCGTAATATCGAGAGCCCGAAATCACTCAGCATGATTCCTGCTGCAGGAACACGGGAGCTGAAGGCATCCACTGTTCGGTCATATTAAAACTCATTACATATCTTGTAGGTTAATATCTGTGGAAAAGCCTTGAGTGTACACATCAGGGTTTAATATAAGGCTACTTTCACGATGGCGCTCACTGTACTATAAATGCTGCATTGTCTCCCTACAGAGCTGTCTGTGTGAGGCACCGCTCGCTGTTCAGCATCAGGGAACAGCATGTTTTTCTGTGTATAACACTATAAGCCCTGATTGAACATGTCACTGATGGCTGATGGGGGGTCCCTGGGTAGTAAATGACCCATCGGCTCCCCGGGGTGAGCTTCCTCTGTCTCCCTCTCACTCTCTCCTTCAACCCCTTAAGAGGCTGGCTGCAGTTTTCACTGCAGACCCAGGGGTCAGATGGAAAACATACACTCATAAACAGCATCTATTATTCATGCCTTCAGCCCGGTGATCCACTCACAGCGCGCGCTGGCTATGACAGCTGTCCGGCCATTCCACTGACAGACAGGATCGGCCTAACGGCAACATCTACATATGAGTTAATCTATGGCCGCTTTAACCAACTGTAGTTATCGCTGATGAGATAAACACATCTGTGTGGCATCTGGGTTCAAAATAAGGCAGCCATACACACTTCAGACAGCGAGTACATTTTCATAAGGCTGATGATGATCACTTGTTGTAAATACGCTGTTTGTGTTGTTGCCTTTTCCTAATCAACTGGCTCAAAACATTGGGCACAAAAATGAGTCATTTGAGTATTATGAAGTCGTTTGTTGATGCCTAACAGGGGCAATTAGGACTTTTCCAGCACACTGATTGTGTCATTTGACAATGTTAGTGTGGGCCCAGCTTGGCCCGGATTTGACAGTGTGTTAGTGTACTAATCCATTAGGGTCCCCTAAGGCCTTGTGATTATACACACTGCTAATACACACATTGGTGCCTTTTTGCTGATGGTATCAGAGGCAGCTTGGGTGGTTTTTGGCATGTATGTGTGACTGTTGGAGGTGGACGGGTGGGGCTGATGGATATTTGTCCCTGTGTGTGCATTTGGGGATCTGGCAGCACAGAGAAAAGAGAGTGATGTTTGTCACCCCCACCCTCGCCCACCCCTGCCAGCATCCTGCAACCATCCATCTGATATGTTGGTGTTGTTTCTGCAGCATCCTGTAAATTTTGTTGACCACTCATAGATTTACGACCTTAGTGTGGTCAACCCTCCCATTAAAAAAAAGTGTAGAGCATCAAAGGCTACATAAAGATGGGGTTGTGTCGGATGAAAGGCTCAGAACGTTCACTCGTGGGATTAAGGTTTGCCTTCTGTGTAAAACTGAAAGTAAATGTGGGATAAAATCAGGTTTTATTTGTTAATTAGGACAGAAACTAAAAATTCAATCCTTTTTTCCTTGTGTGGTCATTTTCCCCAGGCTGAATGTTGAATACGATGTTGCAGGAACAACGCCAGAACAATGAGATCTGGCCTCCTGCAACAGTGTGCCTAGCCCCCTTTTTTCCTCCCAACCCCACCCAACCTTCACAGCGAGCTCAGCAGTAAGTGACTCCCGCTAACGACCTCTAATGATTTTAATCATCCGCAATCAGGAGTCACGAATCTCTGGACTAGAAACAGAGAGACAAGACAAACACAGAGAAAAGGGAGAAGGAGTGCATTTACGTTGGTGGGGCAGAGGGGTGGTCGTGTGGAGCGAAGGAGCCCGGCACAATTACCTCCAAAGCTCTGCGGGAACATGACTCCCGACTCCGGCATGAGACGAAGAATGGGAGCGCAATTCCGGCTCAAGCACGCTTGATTTCTTGGCTGCGTGTGTTGTGATATCTGTAACGGGAGAATCTTAAGTCTTCATCGTGTAATTTGACAGTCGGTTTCCAACGACCATCACCAGTGATTTCACTGCTCTGCCTTGGTGATTTTAACTTTGAGCCACGGTTCATTGACTGAGAAAGAGACGGAGGGATGGATACAGCAGCACAAAGAGACACAGGAGGGGGGGAAGACACACTGACTCGGTAGATTTGAATAAAACAAAACTTCTCTTTAGTTTGTGTGAACCATCAGTAGCACCTTTTCCCCACAAAATGCCATGCAAATAAATAAACACAAACTCACAGGCGGACTAAATATAAATGTCCTCGCCTACAGACATTCTTTTCTCACTTTTCGCTTTTCCAAAACCCTCAAAAATACAGTACGTCCACATCCTCCCTTCTGACAAAAATATCACTCGCAACATTTACTGACTCTCTGTGGAGCTCCTCATCGGGAACACAGCGAGTTTGTTTGCGGCTGTTGGGGGAGCCAGAGAGGAGGGGAGGTGGGGGCGATTTGAGCAGTGCCCTGCCAGACCCGCATGAAGCAGGACCACCCAGGGTGGCGTCAGGAGCTTGGCATGGGTTCAGGGAAGTTGGTCGGCGGGCCGGCTGGCAGCCCGAGCCCGGGGCTGAGGCAGCAGGCGGCAGCAGGCACTCTGAGGCCCTGCCAGAGTGGACGCAGCCCACAAAGGCCACTTCAGCCTCCCAGCAGCATAACACAGCAGAGCCACAGTGATAGGGTGTGTGTGTGTATGCAGAAGTGGGGGGGCTATGTGTGTTCGGTAGAGTTTGGGGAAAGTTGAAGGAGATATTTTTAGGACTTAGTTTCCCCTGAAATAAGAGACCTCCCACATGGAAATTAAGAGGTTAAACCAGAAAATGTTTATTCATGAGAAGTCCATGCCTCAGCAGTATAGCCTCTGTCCTGAGATGTTCTTGCTCTGCTGAAAAATCCATTACTTTGCCATTTAGGATCTGCCTCTCCGGTCTGTACACAGCCGCTAGCATGAGCGCAGTGAATGTTAACCAGCTCCTCTCTGCTGTAGTCGATAAGGCTGCAAAACAAAGACTTTCCCAGCGTGTTTATCTCTTCCAATGGGGCCAGTCATTTCATCGCAGCACTTACAGCTTATAAACTCCTTGACAAATCACATTAGTATTTAGCTTCTCTCAGCAGTTTACTGCTTTGCTGCCAAAGTATCGTTTATCACCCTGTAATTCACTTTACTAGGTAAATTCACTTTGGCAGGTCTGTTGGGTCTGTCTGCAGCAGAGGATGTCCGAGCAGAGGGGATGCTGTTTGAAAACCTTGGGCGATGTTTTATGGTGAAAAGTGAAAATAACGTCTGTCACTTCATGTGTTTGTTTGTAGTTTCCTGTGATTCCAGGAAGTGATAAAGAGCGAAGGTGAGCAGCGCCGCTGTCATCGAGTCCTTCAGACACTTTGCCCTGCGTCGTTTTATTCCCCCTTTGTCTTCCTGTCTGTTTCCCGGGAGACGACCAGTGTGCACAACTCTCAGGCCTGATTCCATTTAAGGCTTATGAAACTTTCTCTAACACAGAATAATATTTGCTGTCAGGCTTTTATTGAATTATGCCAGCAGAGGGAAAAAACAGAGGAGGATGTGAAGGCTCCAGAAGAGCAGATTGACGTTTACAGTGATGATGCTCAGTGTAGCTCAGTCAGATATTTAAACTTTTTCCGCCCCTCACGTGTCGTTATTGGACAGATATATTTATTATTCTAACACATAAATTACTTAAACTAAACCATTTGTTGGCTTCACAGCCACAGACCGAATCTAATCTTTTTTAGGCATCATTTTAGGGGTTTTTCATTACAGTCGAGTAGACACATAGAGTTGGAGGCTTTCTCCACCCAGTTAATCCGCAGTTTATTTTCATATGCATGAGCAGGAACGGTGACAAAGCAGTCAGGGGAAACAAATTAGTATGGTATAAGTAAATATACTGAGTAGCAAGATGAGTTATTAAAATAAAGACGTAACCCCTAATTTTAAAAAGAAGAAAACAAACTGTAATAAACACACTGGAGAAGTAATTGCTTTATATTTAAAATTTGTACTTACGTGTATTTGGAATATAACTTGGCAAAAATAGATTCTCACTTAACATATATATATAT
>NW_024582416.1:1737521-1762191 GCF_018398535.1 Haplochromis burtoni
TCATTGTTCATGTGTTGCATAATGTTTTATTCTTAGTCTAAATGCTGCATAAGAACCACTAAAGACGCGTTTGGAGTTTTCTTCTGCGACTGTGAACCTTGAGGATGAAGGTCTAAATTAAATTACAGTTCAACCTTGTCAATGGCTTAAAAACAGTGAAGTCTGGTATTTTGGACACTTTTGCTTGTCTCCTTTCCCGTCTTGACTCAGCGAATCACTGTGAAGCAGTTAAAGTGCACTTGAATCTCCTCCGTGTTTACTGTCGCTGCAGTAAACATTGTTGCACAGCTTTCTCTGTTGCTACCAACTACCAGGTGAGAGTGGAAGAAGTGATCTGTAAAAACAGCCCTCACTTTACCATTTAAAGAACAGTTTATGGTAGGTAACACAGACAAACACATGTCTAAATAAATCACTTGATTGACTTGTTATCTGCTTCCAATATAGGCTTTTGTACTAGTATAAACCTTATGCTTCTTCCAAAACATCAGGTAGGTAGGTATGAAGATAGATAGATGCATGCATGTCTGAGTAGTTTGTTTGAGTAGTCACTTGACCCACCTGCTGTTTAAACCTTTCGTTTGTGAGAGGAAGCCAATCAGAAGAAAGACTGCTTAAAGGGAGGATGACATTCACAGAAGAGAAGAGCTGTAGATCAGTAAGGTTATGTCACATCGGCCGGTTTTGCAGCTCTTAATTTTGTAACTTGGCAGTGAGCAAAGCGACCCCTGTGGAGGGTATAATGGCATGGTAGGTTTGTCATAGACTTCACTAATACACTGTGGCACATGTCACACCCATAACATGAACTCTAGGCTGCATCTATCTCAAGGGTTAAAGGGCAAGTTCAGGGTCGTAGCCTATCCTAGCTGTGACTGTGAGAGAGGCGGGGCATACCATGAACCAAACCCGTACACCATTTTTAACTGAAGCCCACACAAGCACAAGGATTTGAACCCCCAACCTTCCTGTTCTGAGGCAATAGTTCTAACCAACACTCCGCCCTGTTGCGCCATGTGTTTGTGCTTCATGGGCATCATTTTCACAATGAAAAAGACAAACAAAACAGTCAGTCAGTCGCTACCTCCGCAGCTTTAACAAAGCTTAATAACAAGTGAGTTAAGTTGGGGTTTTTTCTATATTGTTTAAGGTTCAAAAGACTGCAATTGTTGGCATTTCCTGTGTTATTGAGAAGGTGGGAATCTCAGTAGTTATTTGCTGGAGGCCCTGTTTTGTTTTGAACTGTCAAAAATAACATCAGTCATTCGCTTTGAGCCGTCAGTCACAGTTTTACCTTGAAGACAAATAACCCTGGTTTGTTTTTTTAATGAGCAATGAATCCGGCTCCTCTTTTGTCTTGACACACCTGTTCACATTTTGTGGTTTTGAACAACAAAAAGAGAGATGGCATTGGCAGGAAGGCAGCCTCCTCCTTCTTACGTTGGCACGCTGCACTTCCTGTTTCCCGCATCTTGTTTGAGTTGAGTGGAGCTCATGCAGGGCAGGGCAGGTGTTTGACTGCTCTTCATAGCCTGTCTCCCCGGGCCGTTTATCAATGTCACGGCCGCAGCACAATTCACACTCCTCCCATCCTCTGCCTCCAGCAACCGCCGTTTTTAAGGATTAACAGACCCCTCGGATTTCAGATGCAGTCAAACGTGAGCCGCGTATCCAACGGCACGCTGCTTCTGTGCTCGTCTCCTGCTCATCTGTTCACCTCATCACCTGCGCCGCTGTTCGGTCACCTCATGCTGCTTCTTTCACCACCGGCTCGCCGCTCCTGTCCCCCGTCCATCAGCGTAGATGAATCGCCCTAACCTTTCCTCTTTGCCCCCCTCAACGACACATTTGCAATTAATTTATTTTGCCGTGGTTTCCTCTCCCTGTGCCTCTCCTTCCCCTTGATCCACGATGGAGAAGTCTGGAAATGATTTTGACGCTTTGGTTGTAGCATGCAGCTGCCTTTCAGGGCATTTTGCACTCCCTGGCTTTTTATTACAAGGGAAATAGGTTGGGAGGGAAAGACTGTTTAATAGAAAATTGCAACGTGGTGTTTAGTTTTTAGATCTGCAGAACTTTTAAGAATTGCTCATTTAAAGTCTGCTTCCCGAAGAACTGCTGCTGCTGCTTCTTTATGTTACACCTTTATTTTACTGATGATCTAATCAAGGAGTGGACACATGTGAAAACAGACTCAAAGCATGTTTCTGAAATGTATGTCTTTGCTTCCTATATAAAGCGGAAGTGGTTATTGAAGGTAGCTGTGAAGTTGCGAAGGCGTGGGCTCTGAGGTTTTGTGTGCTACATGCCCTCCACCCTGACACCTCTCTCCGCCCTGCTCTTCTCCCCCGCCCCCACCATGGGCTCTTAAACTAAAAACACACTTTGACCCTAACATCAGCTGACAGGGCAAATCACTTCTGACACTTAAGGACCTTAAGTGCCAACCACAGGTCAAAATAATTTGCCACATTTCTGCTTGCATCATCTTTTTTTCTAACTGAATAGTTGTTTTATGGGTGTGATTCAATGTTTAGCCCAAGTGTAACCGAAGCACACAAATCCTGATGGAGCTTGGCGACCTGAAGATAACTAGAATATAATCCAAGTTTCAGATGGCCCTTTAACACGGTACATGCAGGTAAATATAAAGTTGCTATTTTGAAACAAGGGCAGCTTCAAAGACACCCTCGCCGAATGCATGTGTGTAATTGTGCCTGCTCAAAACATGGCCCTGCACAGCGGGAAGGTTGCGGGTTGCAGCTGATGTCATTTGTCACAGGAAACCGAAGATAAAGGATAATTAAAGCAAACTAAAACATGCCCAGCTGTCTTTGTGAGAACCGCTTTGAGTTTTGACCATCTGAGTGATTCAACTTTTTCACACTACCTTCCCAGGCATGCTTGAGAGTTGTTGGTTTTAAGTAGGTTTAATAAACAGTTGTTGAGAAAATGTAAAGAATAGAGGGACAAACTGATCATTACTGAGTGTAATGCTAAACTGTGTTTAAGCTTTTCTTTTAAAACTGTTCAGTAAAGCTTTGTTTCATTGGTGTATCTGACTGTAGGAGTGACAGAAAAACCCAGCTGCACATTTCCCTCCTGAAACTTTATGATTCTCTAACTATGACCTTGACCTTTGTAACTGTCTCTGAGGAGCAGCAGCGGGTGTAGCATTTTTTTTTAAGTGAATGGTAAAATTTATGGTAAAATAATGTGATGCTTTCTGGAATTTGTCAACAGTAAACATGCGACCTTTTGCTGACTTGATGTTTAATCTGAATCACTATTTTGTGTTTACAAGATATCTGTATCCCACAGTCTTCCTCAACTGATGAAGAACCTTAACTTTCACATAATTGCAGCTTTTTTAGTCGATGTTACATTCAAGGGGAGTTCACAAGCTCGTTTTTACCTTGAACACGAGTTTATTTTTACTGTTGATTGCGTGGAAAGCACCAGAAAAGCTTTTGAGCAGCCACTTTGGTGAGGCTGTTTTGTAACAGTGACCACAGCCTTTGTAGTTTTTTCCTACCAGCTTCTTTTTGTTCCTAAACAAAAGTCATTTTTTAAAAATTCCAGAAAGCTCGAGCGAGCAGATCTCCGTTTAGTTTTGACAATTCCTGCTGGCGAGTTCACCTTACCTCAGATACAGCGGGCTGCGCTCCCCGTCAGTGATCAGCCCGTGCCCAGTGACCCTGCAGATGTTTAATCTGTGCTCAGAAGCAGCACCTTGGCTGTTCGCTGATAATCTGTCAAATCAAGTGAGGGCAGGCCTGTAATTAACCTTGGCAAAGACCGCCAAACACACTGATATCAGGTTTCCACTCTGGCCTTCACCCCACTGTTTAAAAAGATTCCAGATTAATGTACTTTTACACAAAGCTGTGGATGATTCAAACATATAAGAGGGTAATAAAACTCATCAATATCTGCACACAGGGACAAATGCTGTGGTAGTGGTGGAATACCATGGAGAAAACTCCCTACTGATAGTGAGAAATCTTCAGCCAATTATGTGGCCAATGGTCAAACAGTTGTTTATATCGCCACCACTGTGGTCGATTTGTTACCCTCCCTCACTATTTCTAATGTGTGTTTATGTGTGTGTGTGTGTGTGCTGTGAGTGTTTGTGGACCATCCCACAGTCCCACAGCCTAGTGGTCGTCTGGCGGTTTTAAGGGGAGAATCTCCTCCCCAAGTACAAAGTTGGCTAATTGCCCCCCACAGCCACACAACACACCCATTCAGACGCGCGCACACACACACACACACACACACACACACACACACACACACACACACACACACACACACAGAGTTGTTCTCAGTTGTTCTGCTGGTTGCAGGGAGGAGGGGGAGGATTACTTCTAATTGCGATGTGTGGGAGTCTAGAGAGAGGCCAGGATTACTGGGGGCTTCTCCTTGATCCACTCAGATGCTGATGGTAATGCTCCCTGTCCGTCCCCTGGCAGCTGCCTGCGCCATATACGCATATGCATCAGACGCACGCCACTCCCACACACACACGCACACACTGGAGTACAGTTTCACGAACACAGCAGCCCATAAGTATAGGTTATGTGTCCTGAATCACCGGGGTTTGGTGATTCACTTCTCCCGGCGCAACCTTAGCTGCACTGCAGTGTGTGTGAAGCTGTGGCCTTGCGTCAGGGCTGCTGCACTGCTGTTTATGTCTGCTGTCGTGTGTGCAGGCTGCACCCCCATCTGACGCACTATCACCTCAGTGGGGTTAACCCTGTCTGCAGTGGGAGATGTACTTAGCTTTCAGTGCACTTTGTTCTCTTTCACTGTGACTTTTGTGCACTCAACATTATGAAGGGCATAAGCTCTCTCATGGTTGCATTTGCTCATGTGCTTTGTAGCGACTTGGACTTTGGCCTACATCCCTGTTTCAGCAGCATTCTGCTTTTCGATTGCTCTTTCGTTTCTGCTATTTTCAAAATTAGACGTGAAAAGTTGCAAAGCGTGTATATGGAAACAATCGCTGTGAGACAAAGGCTCGGTTTCAGACCATTTCGGACCACGAGCGGCTGCGTCAAGGCCAAGGATGAGATAAATAAGGCTTACTTTAAGCTCTGAATCATTCAAAACTATCCTAGAGCCCAGTATTAAAAATATGCATGCTTTTCTTTATATCAATTTCCACAGCCATCACTTTGAGTGCAGCGTTTATGAATGCAGGTATCTCTTTGTTCGCGGAGCTTCAAGTGGGACCCTTTCTGCCCCGTCAGGCCTCTCCACTATTATCCTAGCCTTTGTGCAAGAAGCCGCAGGCCTGCCCTCCTCTCTTAACAAAATCATGTCAAAAAGCAATTAATATCTTAATACAGCTCCATCAGCGCCAACCGCCAAGCCGCCGAATGGCTCAACTCTTTGTTTTTTCCACCTTGGTGTCTGCTGCCGTGCTGATCTCGCCTGGCCCCGTGGTTTCCTCGGTTTCATTTCCCCGTGCCCCGGTGGTCAGCTGTGGTTTTCCAGGGGGCACAGAGGTAGGACGTTGTGGCCAGGAAGGTCCTCCACTCCACCCAAGCATTAAGTACTACTCTTCAGGCCTAAGAGCTCCACTGGCCACAGCCCTGGCCCCATCTAATGCAGCGGCCTATGCATCAGACCTTAGCAAAGCCTCTCATCTACTCTGCAGGCTTTCCATCCATTAAGGACAGACATCAACATCAACACCTCTGATTATTGCAACAAATTTGATCTCTGGGGAGCCTGACTGTGTGGAGGTGGGAGGTTTTCTTTTTTTAGTTGAATCTAAATCCAGTTTTTACTGAGCAGAATTGCCCTCCAATTATTAGACACATCTGTAACAATAACTACCTTTGCATTTCTTTTTCTCTGACATATCAAGGCATGTTAGAAAGTGATTAATGATGTCTCTTGTGCTCTTAAGCCACACAGGGTGGAATAAGGAAATATTGACATTTCCATTTGTTTTGTCTTTGAATAGCTTATATGAGCTTATCTTTCACAACGCTCCAGGAAATAATTTCAAAAATTCAAGAGTTTTCCTTGTGTCTCATCCACAGACATCCATTGAACACAATACCTGGTCCTAGTTAGGTGTTTCTTTTATAACTAAGCTCTTCAAAAGGAAGAGAAGGAGATGGGTTTCGACTTCTGCGCCATGGCTCCACAATATTTGGTTTCTCTACATTTTCATTCATTTTTTTGGCAGGCACGAGCAGTAACTGGTGGCAGGTCTTGGCAGAACATACGATAAAGGCTCATGATTAAAGAGACTAAAATAAGTACTGTATATAACTCATGCGTCCATTAACCGCTGAGAAGAGAAACAGAAAGAGCAAAAAACTGTTTTTCTTCCCTACCCTTTCCTCGCCAGAGAGCCTACATTATAAATGTAAAATATATTCCCCCTCGTTTCCTCTCCCTGCTCCTTTGTTTATCCCTCTTTCTCTCTTCTGTATTGCACCTTCTCATTCAAAGAGCTAAAAATGTCCTCTGTAGTTTATGAGTTTTTCTGATGCATATACTATATGATCAGTATGGTTGTGTCACATTCACACACCAACTGTCCACAGTCATCTAATCCCAGCCAGCAGGCCCACACACCTTGGCCGGCCTGGGTGGTGGAGCCTTTGAGCACACTGTCGTGGTTTGGCCCCGAGCCTCTGCCCTGCATGCCTGCCGGCATCTGCGCTTTAGCTCCTCTGGACAGTCCATCTCACAGCACTTTAAGAGACCTGGCTATACGGCTTTCCTTTACCTTCAGACGGCAGCTAAATAGCAGCTGTGCAAACACATTTACATTAAACCGGGCCTGTATTAATGACTTTATGTTGGAGCCTCTCTGCGGCGGCAGTTCTGGTATTCTAAGACGTTGCATTGGTTGTTGTAGCGGTGGTGGTCTTATGGGCAGAAGTGCTGATGTCGGCTGACTTTTTCAAGGGCGCACGCTGGTGGGGAGCGATGGCGTGGAACCAGCAGGACTGGGCTGGACTTCAGGAAGTGTGTAGCATGAGCCTCGACGTGGACAGTGTAAGTGCCTATAAACTATTGGGTTACAAGTGATTTGGCTATGGAGAGCACATTGTCTTTTTATAATGACAGGTTTTATGATTATGGGGTTTGGAGGACTTTGATTTATCTTCGCAGGGATATGAGACTGTGAACCAATTGAACGGCTTGAGTAGAGATTGTTGATGGTTTAAGACAGAGAGAGGTTGTTACGATCCATCCTGCACAAACTCTGAGTGGGGCAGAAAAGATTGATTTACTATTTATCCCTCTGACAGCGCAGATAGGGAAGAGTCATAATTCTGTGCACTGGGGAGATTAAATTCCTGTATCGCTGTCAGCTACATTAACTGACTTCCTGGATCTCAATTCAATTAGCGCAGCAGCATTCTCTAGCATTAATAAATCAATAGTGATGGCCAGCAGTTAGACATGCTGCATACAACATGTTGAAGATGCTCTCTGCGCACATAGAAACACTCATGTGCTGCAGTATGTCTCTGAAGCCTTCATCACTCTTCATTAATGATTCCCAGCCCTGCTGAAGTCACAACAGCCAACTAACAAATTAGCTGATGTTTAACTACACGTGCAGATGGCTGGGTGGTACACGCACACCTACCAGGTGAAAAAAGTTACTGGTCTCAGTGAAAGTCTCAAACCTTACCCGATGTAAAAGTGTCCGATCTCCCCTCAAAAGTCTTCTTCCTGTGCAGCTCTGAACCGCTTTTGGATCATTGTCTGGAAGTTCCCAGCTAAATCAGGCCAAACACATGGAAATGACCTCAGTGAGCAAACACATGTCTCTGGTCCATAGGGGCCACCACCACCCACACATTTATACGTCAGCAACACGTCAGTGCATTGTGCTGGATACTGACCTCGTCCCTCCTTAATGTCGACATCGGGGTGACGGAGGGTTAAACCGGTCCAGATATGACCCACAGACCAGGAGCCAGGATATGTGGACCTGCTTCTCCCCCTTTGCTGTATTTTTTCAGAATTTATTCCTCAGGGTCCACTAGGATCAGGCTATCAATACCAAGTTTGACTGTAACGTCAGCGTGAACAGCTGAACGGAGCGGCATGCCAGCAGTGAAAAAATAAAGAGTGAGGCACAGTCTTCTTGCCAGGTTTCATTCCATGCAACTTAGAAATCAAGTTGAGACATTTCTGTTTGTGCACACTGGAGGAGATCCAGTGCCGAGAGTGGAGGCACGCGTGTAAGTAGTCACAACAGGACATCCACAGAGCAAAAAGAAGTCCAGTATCTCATGAGAATCTGGGGAGATCAGGTAAACCTAAATCACCTAAAGGTTTCAATTTGATAAGTCCAAGGACTTGTTCATCGCACCTTGCAGCGATATAATTTCTGGCAATAAGAGAAGCACAGCTTTACAGTAATAGTTGTCATCTTGCTGCTGTTCAACCAAGTAATTGTAGACCAATTGTCCCTCAAGGCCCCGAGCTCTTCGCCTACTTCTTTTGTAGAGCCTCATGCCAACAGGCGTCTGTGAGCTGAGGAAAAGACACAAGCTTGTTGTTTTCCAGCCGTTAAGCCTCCACAGCTGATTGGAAACCTCTGCAACAGCCAGCGGAGAAGCAGAACCAGATTCTGGGTGCCACTGACAGATAGAAGGAGGAAGGGCATGTTAATTGCATTTAAAAAAGGTGCTCTATAGCGTGCACCTGCATTGCAGAAGTACTATCATTCACTGGTTTGTTTGCTAATTGATTTATTGGCCTGATGCTTGCATGCCGATGCACATCTGTGGCACTTAGCACGGAGACAATGTCGCTGTGAGTGCCAGGATGATCTAACTCTGTGGAGGAGAAAGTATCCAGACCGTCTGGAGTTTGTAAAATGCCATTGAATCAGCTGTCTGTAGTTTAAATATTGTTTCTGTCACACCAGTCTTTTCCAGCTCATCAGCAAATGCGTCTGCCTTTTTTTTTCCCTACGCCACATGTCGGAATAAGGAGGATCCCGGTTATGGGGCATCTTTCTCTGCCCCTGTACATTTGAAATTGTGATTTCTTTATCATCATCTTCATCTCATCCTGTCGCTGGCCATGGTTAGCTCTTCTACTCACTGTTTTTCCAATGAATGCTCTCATTTCTTAGATGTTGATTTCTCCCTGATTACACAAACTATGCGTCACTCTGTGAATTGCCAGGGGCTAATTTGGCCAGTCGGCCTGATGAGATAGTTGATAAGGGCATTGATTGGCTCTCCTTCAGAAGAAGGGAAGGATTTCATTGGGTCAAAGATACGGGGGAAACGCGGCATACATTTCAGCAATCAGTCCACCGTACTCCCTCCTTCCTCTCCTTTCTCTATTTGACCAAACTCTTCCCAGAAGTCTTTCAATATGGATTACACTGTATGATACACACAGTGGTAATTCAAGGTGAAATAAAACTCTTCTAATCCTACTGGACTCAGCAGTGAGAGAGAATCAGAAAAGGCAGAGAGACAGACATCAAGCTCGAGGTGATTAGATGTACTTGGCCTTTCCTTTGATGCCCATAACTGCCTATTTCTACCTCTGGAAGTTGATTTGGTAGTAACGGTCTAGTGAGCACATCCTTAGTCAAGTCCCTGTCTCCTCCTCTTTCTGGATGTGATCGCTGCTCAAAAAAAAAAAAAAAAAAATCATAGGCCTTCATTATCTCCAGTCAGGCAATTTTGGGAACATAATACTGTCTCAGGATTGGAGAGCTTGCCCCCATCAGGGCTGGGGCCTGATCAAACCACTTGCACTGAGAGAGGAGAGCTAAAGAGAAGCATGCCTGCCAGTCTGTTCATTCCCTTCAAAGGCATATGGTGCAAATTTCATCAAAAGTATAAGGGGGGGAGTTTGAAGGGGCATTCACGTTGCTGATGTGAAAAATAAGGCCAGGCTGTAAAAAAACAAATCAAACCATGATCGGATCTCTGGGAGCGATTAAAGCCAAAAAAGAACCAGCTGCATCTCAATCTCCTCAGCACACTGGCAGCCTGCTGGCCGGGCAGCAGGGAAAAGGGGGGGAAGACAAGTGCTCATCCCTTCATCTTTCTCAGCGGCTCCTGAGCTCTGAGCAACCACAGAAACAGAAGAGACAGCAGGCGCGCCTGAGACACGAGGATAAGGAGAACCAGTCTTTTTTTGTATATATGTTGGAGGTGTAGAAAGAAAAGTAAAAGATGAGCAGAAAGCAAGAAGAAAGTGCTGTATACCAGGAGCACGGATATATGGACCTGCTTCTCCCCCTTTGGGATGCCAAATGGAAGAGTCCCAGTTTGTCCTTAAATATTGATGTGCAGCGTGAGTTGTAGCCTTCTCTAATGTTCACTAGTGGCCCTAAGAGACCAGACCCTCTGTAGATGAGTGTACACTTCATTTCAAATTACAGTCTACCGTTCAGGCAAACACTTAGAAATCATTGTTTTACAGTCAGTCCGCCCAGTGTTAATGAAGTAATGCTAATCTCTAATCTGCATTAATGAGTCCTGAGTCATTCAGTATGTTGCCTAATATTGTAAGCTAATCTACTGAATTTAATACTATTATGTCACTTGTGGTAGTGCGTATAAATCTATCCCAGTATGAACCAGCGATACCATAGTGTTAAAAAGTAGCTAGATATGATCATGTTGGGTCAAAAGTATCGTTGTCACTGTCAGGTGCATGGAGGTTTCTTCCTGTTAAAAGGGAGTTTTTCCTTCCTGTTGCCACCAAGTGCTTGCTCACAGCAGGTTGTAAAAAAGCACCTTGAGGTGACTGTTGTTGTGATTTGTGCTAGCTAAGTAAAACTAAATTAAATCGTTCCACAGCCGAGGTCTGTGTCACATATAACAGACACTTAACACGGTTCAATATGATACTTTAACAGTTTAACATGTCCTGTTTTATTGCTGATTGATTGTAAATATGTTACTACCCATTCTGCTTCAGCTTATCCAGGTCATTGTTTAGGCTATAACTTTTATTATGGCCTGATTCATTCATATCTTTATTTATTCTACCCACACGTGTAAGCTTTGTGTTACCAAAAGGTTCTGCAGAATATCCCCATTTAGCACCAGGGCTGATCACTCAGACCCTCCTTGTCAATCAACTCAAGATACTAACTTTTTTACATGTGTGTATACTGTTACAGTGGTGGATGTTTGTATTAAACATGCCCAAAGTCTCAAATAATGAGGTCATCTTATGTGAAAGTAATCCATCTGATTTAAAAGCTGATGATTCAGTTTTTTTCTATTCTTGTCACTAAGAGTAAGCCAGACTCACTAGTCTAACCCACCCTACAAGTTGGTGTTTGCGAGGGGCAGCCAATCAGAAGAAAGAAGGCTTAAAGTCAGCTTGGCATGGCTAACCGACAGCTACTAGAGCAGGTTTGCATGTCATAACCTTGAGATAGCCCCTTAGTTCATCTTCTGTCTGAAACAAGCCTTCTTTCTTCTGATTGGCTGCCCCTCGCAAACACCCGCAAACTGTGAGTCTGGCTTACTCTTAGTGACATCAAACAGATCTAAGAATAGAAAACCTGCTATAGTAGCTGTCTGTTAGTCATGCCAAGCTGAATTTAAGCCTTCTTTCTTCTGATTGGCTGCTCCTTGCAAACACCAACTTGTAGGGTGGTTAGAACTTCACTTACTCTTAGTGACATCAAACAGATCTAAGAATAGAAAAAAACAGAATCAGGAGCTTTTAAATCAGATGGATTACTTTCACATAAGATGACCTCATTATTTGAGACTTTGGGCATGTTTAATACAAACATCCAGCACTGTAACAGTATACAGTACACGTGGCAGAAAATAAGGAAAACCAGAATAGGTCCACTTTAAAAAAAAATGTTAGCATCTCGAGTTGATTGACGAGGAGGGGCTGAGTGATCAGCCCTGGTGCTAAATGCGGATATTCTGCAGAACTTTTTCGGTAACACATAAAGCTTACAGATGTGGGTAGAATAAATAAAGATATGAATAAATTAGGCTATAATAAAGACTTTATAAACACTTCTGATGAACCAGTCTTTGAAACTGGCAAATGATGGTAATGGATTTAGACGTTGCATAGCAGACAAAATTAATATGACCCTTTCAACTTAGAGTTTTGTCAGTCAGGACTCCAAGAAAACTAGAAGGTGAAGCCAAGGTAATTTATTTTATTTAGAGTCCAATTAAACCCAAATCAGAGTCAGCTCTGGCCAGATCCCTGTAGGACTCTGCATGTTAGAATAGCTGTACCGGATGTTAATTTAAAAATAAACTGTTATATATTATTAATATAACTTAAAACCATTTATGAGGCATAATTTATGTGGGTGTGAGCACTCTCCAGTTCACTGATGTAACTGAAAACTTTGCAGAAACATCTCCCCCCCCTAAAGGTTAAATGTACTGTAAGTGTCACTCTGGGCAACTTCCTTAGCGAAGTCCTTTCTGCCTTAATGACAGCAGTAACTGATAGAGAGAAGTCATCACTCATCAGGGCTCTAAAAGCCCCTTTTGTCATCCACAGGGGAGAGGTGTTAGATGGAGCTGAGAGGGCGTAGGCACCAAAGGGACTGTATACTTTGTATTTTACGCCTAGATGTAGTCAGTGTCTCTCATCACCATGAATCATTCAAATAAATCTGGCTCACGCTTACGGTCGTGCTAATACGCACACGCACACACACACACACACACACACACACACACAAACTCGGGTCCAGAAACAGTAATCGATGCCATTACCAATAGAGTCACAGGAGTCAGTGCAGGGCACGCCCCCTTCTCCATCCTCCAAAGCCACAGTCAGGTCCAGAGGTGAAGGTCAAGTTCTCAGAGTGACTGTCCCAGCTGTAGCTTGACCACAGAGCAGAAGGCTCATCCCTGGTCTCCGTCTGTTTGCGCGTTCTCCACTGACCTGGGCTTTTGTTCAGGCTGTGGACCCCCAGATTGCGAATGGCCCGTCCTCGTGGCCCTCGTGGTCACGGTCAGCAGTGCCTGTGTTAGTGGAGAGAGAGTGGGGTCACGGCACAACAAAGACCTCGGCTGTTAGCTGCAGTTAGTGGGGAGGTGAGGCCTGGCTGGAGGGCAGGGTGAACGCTGATGATATTGATTAGCTATCATCCAGAAGGAAAAACATATCAGGCTGCTGAGGCAAAGCTCGAGGCCTTACTGTATCCGGGTAGTGATTGATCACTTTCCTTGCGTTTAAATGTTGTGAGCTTGAGCTGCTGTGCAGTACAGAAACACTGACTAATGGGGATTTAAACATCCAAGCAGTTTTATCCCGGTCGTTCAGGCTCTATTGTGCACGCTGTCTGTATTATTGTTGTGTCGCCATGGCGGTGTCTGTGTTTGTGTCTGTTCAGACACATTCCTGCATACACACGAATGATGACTCATGGAGTAAACTTCAATCTTACGCCACCGGTTTCCTGTCAACACAAGTGCGATGAGTTGATGAGGAAATACATGTCCATGAATGTGTTAATGTATCTAATAATAACGTGCTGTTTAGCATAGTCAGGTGTTATTATCGAGGCATGGGACTTTGAGAGCATCCGGTGGAGGTCACGGGGAATTACAATCAGTGTTTTGTGTTTTCGAATTCGTTTTTTGTTGTCTTTATTTTAGTTTCATTTTGCTTGAAGATAAAAGCAGGAGCAACACTTGCAAACATCTAGATCTCAGGAAACATATGAAGGAAAGCCTCATCAGGCTAGATTTGCAGACAAATGTAGACATAAGGATTAATTAACTAAAATGCTTTTTTCACAGCTAGTTTTACTGTTTATTTTAGTTTTAGCTCATAACAATAACCCGAGTGGAATAGCAGTACTTTCTTATCTTCCTTATTAATGTGCATTGTAGTAAAAAAAAAAGAAAAAAAAAGGGCTGATCTCTGAAAGTTTAACCTTTCTTCTTAAAACTGAGCATTTCTTCATCAAGATATGCGATATATGTCAGGAGCTGCATGTAGTTAGAGCCGTTGTAAAGGGTGATTAAGGCTGTCATAAGGTTTCTACGTATGCAAAGGTTTCAGTGTAGCAGGTGTCTTGCAGCATTCGTATGAGAAAGGAAATGTTTTGTGCAACGATACAGCTATCTCTCCTAGAAAAGTCAGTACAGCAGCATTTTTATTTATAACGATCTTTAAATAACTTCAATAACAGTAATAATAATTAGTAATAATAACTAGAATCTCATTCTGTATTCTGGCGTGATAGAAGCTGTCGCCTGTTTCGATCCATTTATATTCAGCTGTGTATTCCAGTCCATCTCATGGGTCAGCAGTCAAAACAGAGACCACCTCCTCCAGCTGTTCTGCTGGGACACAGAGGTGTTCCCAAAGCAGTCAAGAGATAGAAAGTCTTCACTGTGTCCTGTTTCAGGGCCTTCTCCTAACAGGGCATGCCCGGAGTGATGACTGTTAAACTGATGACTGATTCGACAGATCTTTGCACAGCCAGCAGGCCATGTTCACATGACCTCTGGGACCTGCTGGCAATGTCAGAGTTCACCGGTGTACCCTGGTGCTTGTCGACGCAAGACTCTAAGAGTCAAAACCAGAATCTGAAACTGGACTCTGAAGTCAATGAGGAACCAGCAACTGAATTAGCAACAGTGTGACGTGAGTACTTGGAAGGCTTAGTCACAGCCTGCGCACATTCTGAGGAAGTTTTGTTTATTTAAGTGAACAGTGAATTACAATAATCCAGATGTGATGAAATAAATATGAATAACAATCATCAAAACAGAGCGTGATACAGTGGAACTCAACGTGGCGAACACATTCACAGTAAAAGCAGAACTTGAATCGACAGCTACGCTTTCACGCACAGTCCTCTCTTCACCGCAGCAGATCGGTCCATCGGCAGTGATGCGGACGCCGTACTGATCCATCAGCCGGTCTCCTGCCTCTCACTTATTGGCAGCACTACATTTAAAGTAAAATTATACTAATAGAGCTCCATTTGAAGTCCACCTGTGCAGCCCGGCTCTATTATTCAGTCAAATCCTTATGGTTGTCTGACATTTTACAGTGGAATAAAATAAAGATCATAATAAACTAAATTCAGTTTAATTGAACAAAAAAATCATATTTGTGGGGAAAGTCAAACAAATTTCATATTTTTCTGAGCTGTCTGCTTTGCATTAAAGTCTTATTACACTATACACACTTATATCACACTAGCGCAGCTGGTTTAGTGTGATTGTCTTTGTTCATTTCCAGCCTTTGTTGAATCCCCCCCCTCTCGATCTGTGTCATAATGCATAAACACATGCACTGCTGTCTTTGCAGAGCATGTCCATGTGTTGTTTTGTATCACATTCAATGTAAGTCAAATCTGCGATGGTTCCTACACATGCACTGAAATAAAAGAATCAGCCATACTTGTAAAAGCCTCGCCATATGCTGACATATGGAGAAGTAAAAAAAGTTTGACAGTCGCCCCCGCCTTCTTTTTGAGTTTTAGCCATTTTTCTTCCCCAGTGCTGGTAGGTATGGATGTATTCAATCAGAAGCCATTCCCACTGAAACATGCTCTTACACAGCGAGTGAGTAAACCTTTATGTAACCGCCAGTCGAGTGGGGAGTTCATTTGATGGAGAGCCCTGCTTGATTTGTTTGTGGCTCCAAAGAGGCTTACGACACGCAAGCTGCCCCTGTTCTGCTCTGATAAATGGTTCTGGTGAGAGGAAGGAAGGAGAAAAAGTGTGTGTGAGACCTCGCCAAAGACTTTGGGGTTTTTCACAGCTTAACTATATTAAGAGACAATCCCCCACAGACACGCACACACACACACATGCTACACACATACATATTAAACTGTTAAATATGAATACACACTCACGTTGAGTCACAGAGATTGAGCGCAATTAAGTCCCGCTCGCACCGGAGGAGAAAACAAATTTATGGCTCTCCGCTGAGTTTGTTTTGTGCAAAGGTGCCTCATTGTCTCTTCATCTGCAGACAGCAAAACTAAAAAGTGCCGAAAAGCTTTAGGCCACATCAATATTTCTGAGCAAAAGTATGTTGAAAATGTTCAACTTGTAGAATAAAAGTGGATAACTCAGAAAGTACATTACTGTGCTCAATTCAGCAAACTAAAATGTATCTTTGCAACAGCTAAATAAACAAAGCATGCTAAAATTAGATTGTAATAGAGTGAAAACTAATGCTTTTAACTAGCTAACAATCAAACAACCCCCTATGAGCAAGCACTTGGCAACAGTGGGAAGGAAAAACTCCCATTTAACAGGAAGAAACCTCCAGCAGAGCCACAACCAGTTAGGAGTGAGGGGAGTCACGTGGCAACAGCTCAACACATTTAAGCATGTAGACAACCTGCTGAAGTTCAAACTGAGCATCGGGATGGATGCTGATCTGCTTGGATTCTCCTGCACAACCATCTGTAGGCTTTATAGAGAATAGTCTTAATGTCTTAATGTCTTAATGCTTAGTCTTAATGCCAGGGGTCACAGGAAAATGACTGAGCTGATGGGAAGGCAACAGTAACTCCGATAGACACTTGTTACAGCCAAGGCATGCAGAGCAGCCTCTCTGAGCGCACATCAACCCTGCAGCAGTACAGGACCACACTGGGTACCACTACTGACAGCTAAGAAAGGGGAAGTGAGGCTATAAATAAATAAAAAGCATAAAGGCGTAGCTCCATCCTGATTTGTATCAGAGCTTCGGGCTGCTGCTGGTGGTGGTGTAATACTGTGGGGGTGTTTTCTTGGCTCTTTCTTTGGGCTGTGTAGTACCAGCTGGGCATTGTTTCAACACTACAACCTGCCTGAGTATCGTTGCTGTACATATCCATCCTTAATAATGTACCCATCTTCCAGCAGGACAGTGCGCCGTGTCACAAAGCTCACATCATCTCAATTTGGTTTCTTAAACACGACGGTGAGTTTGATCTATTCAAATGGGCTCAACACACCAGATCTAAATTCTTTGGGATACGGTGGAACAGAAGATTTACATCATGAATATGCAGCAACACATCTGCAGCAGTGTGATGCTATTGTGTCAACATGGACCAAAATCTCACGAATGTTTGCTTTACCTTGTTGAGTCTTTGTCATGAAGAATTAAGGCAGTTCAAACGAGGGTCCAAAGTTGTACTAGAAAAGTGTACCTAATAAAGTGGATCGTGAGTAGCTTTGTGGAAATGTCTAAAGCTCATTATAGGAATCAAACCAGAAATGAGTAACTCCAAGACAAGGAAACAGAAGTGTAAAAGCAGCGACTCTTCCAGGTTTACGGACACTCCACTGTGGGGTGAAGTGATTTCCCCTGTGACGGGTTTGGTTCTGTCTCTTGTAGCTGGGTCGACTCATTTAAATAAACAACAAGTGTGAACCTTTTCTGTTCCGACACCAGAGGAAAAGGTGGTGCTTTTTCCCATCTTCCTGAAGAGCGTGTTGTGCGTTTGCTTAGTAACACAGTCTTTTTTGTCTTTTCCATGCCAGCCATGTAGGCCTCTAATTGAATGTTACCTGTTCCACCCAGTCAGGCTACGGCAAAACACTGCCACAGCCGATTAGCTCACACTGCAGCTATGCTAATGGTCCGTGAACACACGCCTGTTCACGACAGTGTGTGTGCATGCGTGTCTCCCTTACATCTGCTCCCCTCTTTGTCTCTGAGACTATTATGTGTAATGAGTGAGCATTACTATAGAGACCGGCTGCTGACAGGCCACACAGACTGGAACACCGTGGTCATGCAGTTGTCCCACCGACACACACACACACACACACACACACACACACACACACAGTCCTCACGTCAAGACTGGGCAGGGAGTGTGTGCCACTGGAGCACACAGATTTGCTCCGGCTGATGGCAAACCACAGCAGTGGAGCCTGTGGCGGCCTGCATTTCCTTTAATATCCTGGCTAATGTACAGAGAGAAGCCAGGGCCTCTAGAAAGCCACTGGATCCCAGCCAGACTTCCTATCCTACCACCACACCAGTCTTATGTAATGTTTTGATCAGTACAGTAGGCAGCGTTTAGTGTGCGAGATGTAAATGGGACTTATATGTGGACATGGCAGTGTCTCAGCTCGTATGAAAGCGCCCCATATGTCTGCTGTTTTTCTTAACTAATAGCTTGTGATTGGACTTCTGGCATTACATGGCCTCATATTAGTAAAGTTTTACTATTACTTTGAGTTTTACTTGCACAGAGCCTTTACTTCGACAGTCAAGAAGCCTAATTTACTGTATTTACTCCAGTGCTATTACTAACAGACCATTGCTACGAGGTCCCTTTTGCTTTTTTAATTTAAATATGAAATATCTATTAGAACCTTATGGACGGACAACATTTGTGTAGCTAAATCATCCTGTTTGTCAGTCACATACTCAAAAGCTCTTCATGCAGGTATTTGCATGCATTTAGCTGGATTTTCTTGAGCAGTTAGCCTTTCATTCAGGACCACTTGAGTCAGAAGAAGATTGTTATTTCCATGTGCAGTAATTTATTTTTTGTGGTACGGCTCTGTTCTGGGACCTCCCCGCCCTTTCAAACTATAAATGGAAAGATTGCAGCAAGACCCCCGCAGTACACAACAGAGCAGGCGTCAGCGACAGCAGGAGGGACACTGATTAAGTCAGACGCATAACCAAAAGGAGGAAATACAGTGAAGGGGGTTGCAAAGCAGCTTGCAGAGGCAGCAGCAACAGTTGGCAGGACTAAACATCTTAAATAGCAGGTTTGTGTGCTGTAAATTTGTCCCCAGGGTTGGACAGTCAGTGCTGGAACATCCCGAACATTCGCAAACAACGAGAACTGTAGTGCATGCCACTGAGCCACCGCGTGCCCTGTCACAGCTTAAATTAAAGGAGCATTTTTGGTCATGCCAAGTAACTCTACACTGGAGTGCTTTACACAAAATATTCCTGCTTTTATCCTAGGATGAGACACAAATCCCTTTGGGGATTGTATCAGGAAGGCTATCCAGCATAAATTTTGGTTTGAGCTAACACACAACACGTGTGTTAGCTCAAACCAATATGCCAGATTTATCTCCCAGCAACTGTGTTTCTAAAATTCAACTTAAAGTTAAAAGGTGTCTGTCTTGACCAAAGCATGACCACCGTGCCACAGACTCAAAGTTAAATTTTCAGCTTTACAACCTTAGACTTCTATGGATATCTTCCTTCCTCATAACATCTCAGTGCAGAGTTAGGCGCTAAGGGTGTTGATTAACACACAAAGGCCACATTGATTAACAGCTTCCCAGTACATATCAGTGGCGCCAACAGGTGTCTGCAAGGCCTCGTGTCCTCTGCACTGAACCTCTGTGAACTGTGTGTGTGCTGTTGGTGCCTTTCTAGAGCATTTTTAACATAAAATTATGGTTTGCTGTGTCATACAGACCATCCAAAAATTGTTTTATTAATGTGTTACTTAGCACCAGAGATGGGCAGTAACGCATTACTTGTAACGCATTACTTGTAACGCATTACTGTAATCTGATTACTTTTTTCAAGTAACGAGTAAAGTAAGGGATTACTATTGCAAAAACGGTAATTAGATTACCGTTACCTTCCCGTAGGAACGCTGCGTTACTGCGTTACTAAAACCGTGATTTTTTGCGAGAATATCTCACGACAGTGAGGTAAGCGAGTGACAGGTGAAAATAGAGCAACAGGACCGCTGAGTCTTTGACTTTATTTATGTCTTGCTGTGTTTTACTTGCATCTATTTGAAAGAGTGAGTGTAAACACAAAAAATATTTTATTTTATGTGCTGGAATGTGTAGAAAATAGGTTTAAATGTTAAACTAATTTATTCAACTCAGAGAATGTTGCATATAATTAAATTTTTGCTTGATGCATAAAGTTAAAAGATTAAAACTGATAAAACAAGTTTTAAAAAGAGACTTTTCCATTTGATTACATTTTGCATTATGGATTATGTAGAAAAAGTAGAACTGGGCTGAAAGATCTATCGCTTTATCACCTATTCAGGTTGTAAATCGTGTTTTTAAAAAGTAACTAAGTAACTAAGTAATTAATTACTTTTGAAAATAAGTAATCAGTAAAGTAACGGGATTACTTTTGGGGGGAAGTAATCAGTAATTAGTTACTGATTACTTTTTTCAAGTAACTTCACCAACACTGCTTAGCACTGATTAGCTGATAGTTTTAATGATGCAGGTTGTTAATCAATCCTTTTGTCCATACAAGTACATTTCTGGCTAAAAGAAAAACGGCACAAAACTTTATAAGTACAGAAAATCAAAGCTGTAACTACATAAACTTTACACTTTATGTTCTTCATGGGATATATCCTGGTTTTAACAGAAGAACTCTTCAGATTTAACTCTATATCTGTCACGGGCTGCGATGGCAGACCGTGGAGTGACAGTGAAAGCAGGGCCCAAACGCGAGACTCTAAGTGAAGGACAGTGGATTTATTTACAGGAGGTGAAAAACACACAACTATATACAAAATCCCAGCACTGTGGTCCCGTGGTGATTCTCCCTGAATCCCACACAGTGCAGATGTCCGTGAGAAGTGAAAGGTGGCGACTCCAAAAAACTCCAATTCCCACACCGTGACTTTAGAGGCGTACTCCGCTCCCGATTCCTGGTAACACAAAAGGCAGAGGGTTAGCAGGGGATCTGTTTCCTCGGAGGTTACATAAAAGCTCACGGCAGTACTGACGAGTTCTGACTCAAGGATCCAGCGTCGGCCTCAGCTCAGCTGCAGTCCTAAATGCCGTTCCTAGACGAGCGTAATCTGCTGCAGTTGGCAGAGGACGACGAGCGGCAGGGGCGGCTGTCTCTCGAGTAGACCACTTCCGGGTTCGCAGTCTCCTCAGCGAACCCACACCTCCGGAAGCTCACACAGAGACACATGGAGAGACGGAGAGCAAACCAATACAACACACGGAAAACATAAACATAAACATACACTGAAAATGCCTGAGCCCTGGGTCTCTAGACCCAGGCCATGACAATATCTATATTTCTATATGAAATGACTCTAACTTTGGGTTTCAAGTGGTGCAAAAAGGCGAACGTGAAGGGGAGATTGGCCAAAGTAAAAAAAAAAACCGGTTAACTTTTTTTGTTTTCCGGGCCCCATTTTTTCGGGTTTTTTTTAACGCACCTCCTATAATATGATCCCCTCTTTCCAGCTGTAAAAAGCAGAAAAACGTGCACTCGTGTATTAATAAGCGCTGTGTTTATCATGGTTGGTTCAGTAAAGGATGTAAGCAGCAAAGATAAGCCACAAGATAAAATCATTAAAAAAAAAGGAAGACTTCAAAGCCGTAATACGCAGAGATGATGGAGTATTGCAAAAAAATTGGGGGCGTAAGTGGTGGGGGGTGTATGGCGGCCTCGACCACTCAAATGCAGCATGCTTTCATGCGTGGACCTTCATTGCAGGATTCACAGCAGCTGGAGAAACCGCATCTCCTCCCATGGAGCTAGGCCAGGGCCACAGCCAGACCCGAATAAGCATAATCTTTTTTATACCACAAAAGAAAAAGAGACTGAAGGAGAGGGAGAGGGAGGTGGGGAGAGGACGGTTTAGAGTGCAGCAGTAAAAGGGAGGTTGTCTGCATGGGGGTTTAAGGCCATGGAGCTGAGGAAGGAAACCACAAGAGGATTACAAGCGAGGGGCTCTGTGTTTCAGTTAAACTTTTCTCTCTCTCAGAAACCGTTATATAGACTTGCTGACCCTCTCTCCTCCCAGCAAGAGCTTCCTGCCTCTGTCTACCATACAGAAACCCTCACCCGCTTTGAGCCAAATCACACCTCTCACCCGGACTGTGGCAGTTCATGAATTACTCCGCAGAGAGGTGTTCTTGCCCAGACTCACTTCCTCGCCTCCTACTTACAGCTTGGGGGAAAGGGGGGTTGGGGGCGCACAGATTTCTATACTCTGAGTTTAAAACTGGCAACTTTTAGGCTGGCTGTCACCAAGTCGCTGAGTAGGCACTCCTGAGGTTTGCCTGTCTGACAACCTGGGACGTTGCAGCTGCTTCTGGCACTTTGATAAATGGCAAATGAAATAAGAGTGGAAATAGGAGAGGAAAGCTCCCTCGCTGCTGTCCTAAACCGTGTTATTCCTCCTGTTCCGAAACTTCCTGTTGACCTTGGTCATGTGACAGGGATGACTGCGGCCGGTCGGGATTGGCTGTTCCGGCCTCGTCTGGTCAGGTCTGGTTTCTGTTCCCGCGAGCTGCGCTGGGCCCCGCTCTACTCGCCTGCCCACAGAGGTTGGTGTTAACAATGGGTGAATGTTACAGTGAGTGTTTTTGCGTCAACGCAAGATAATTGCACCCTGTCCAGCGGTCATCCTTGGAGCAGAGCTATATGCAGTCCGTGTATTGACTTTAGCTTTTTGGACCCTTTTTGGAAACTTAGCTTATGTGACATATTTTGACTGGCGAGTGATGGGCCTTTTTCTTGTTGTGACAATTGGGTTCACACTGAGGTGACGGAAGTGGCTTTGACCTGCTTTGTCTGAGTCTCCTTGCTTTGAACAGTTTAAACGTGCTGTCTTTTCACAGTGTTTTGTGTCTTGTAACAGTTTACAGTAAGGTCCTGACCACCTACACTGTACAGTAGAAGGCACAGAAGTCATTCCAGCTGTTCTGATTTCGCTGAAGCCTTTGAAATGGAGCATTTGGCTTTAAAATAAATGTAATTAACATCACACTTTTCCCCTCCTCCTGCATTTATTTTTGTATTATTTGCTGTCTCTTTATTGTTTATAAAGAAGGAGTTATTTCAGCAGCATGGCTGCATTTCAGAATAAATACATCTGTCCCCTCTGTTTGGTGTAACATAACATTTCTACTCATCTCTGATCTCTGCAAATCTGGAAGTCGGGAAAAAGAGAAGAGAAGGAACATCTGCAAAGAGCCTCGGTAATTATATCTAAAGTTGTGGATAAAGGGGGGGGGGGGGGTTTTAGGGAATGAAAATAAGAGGGGTGAACAGAGACAGAGGGGGGGTGGAGACAAAAAAAAATGTTCTGACTGTGAAATGACTGCCAGATTCCTATTTGTGCGTCTTGAAAGGCCTGTGTCTCTGCCGCTGCATATGGGATGTGGGATGAGAGCTCTGGCAAATCAAAGGCGTGCTGGATAAAGATCTCTGGAAGCCCGTGCTAGTAAACAGGCCCATAAAAGCGGCTTGAGGGGTGGAGCGTCAAGGAAAAACTTGAACATCTGCCCACCTCCAATAAGCCAGAGCTTCTGCAAGCATCAGTTTCAGCTCTGCGCATGGCCCGGCCCGCGGGGCCAATGGTGGTTTGGAGCTTCATCGTTGTATCTTATCCTCTGATTAAGGGCTATCAGTCATGCAGGGTACTACTATACCTCTGATGGATTTTCCAACTTATCTTCCCTTCTTTTGCTCTCTTTTTTCATCATTTTGTTCACCACCCTGCGACTAAACTCCTCTCCAGCTGTCAACATTGCCTTTCAGTCTATGTTATGCACATCTTGAAGGCTTAATTTCCTCACCCATCCCGCCATTTTCTGTTATTATGACCCACCGGTTGTCTTTAATCTAATCCACTTAATTCTTTTTCCAGCAAACAAGGCCCATTCCTGCAGTAGCACTTGTAGCATTAGTGCTAAAGATCCAAAGACCTGAGTCAGCAGATCTCCTTTGGCTCTGCAGCTGCTTCATTTTCGCACTTTATCGCTGCCAACCGTTATTGCACGTTATGCTTTTTTTGGTAGCTCCACCAAGGATGTAAGTGTTTGTGACATTGTGACTGCGGGGGCTGAAGGGGGTGAACGTGCTGAGGCCAAAAAATGTCATTTGCAGCTCCAGTGTTGGCATCCGTCCTGCAGTTTGTCTAATAAGGAGGGGGGAAAGGAAACAGGAAGCTTTTATGTGAGCAATATATTTCACACCACAACCTCCTCCCCATGTTTTTTTTTTTTTTAATCTAACATCAGCTTAATATATAAATCGTCGTGTCAGTATTTGAAATTGTGGAGCTATTTGAAAGTTGAACACTCCTGACAGACAATAACGTCTGATCAAAATGTTCCAAAGTTCTTCAAAAGCTTTAGAAAAATTTTTTTTTTTTTAAATTTACATCACGCATGACGCAAAATCTACCCAATATTTCATATAGCCTGACTTTGTCCCCCTAAATCTTCCCCTGTGTCTGATGCAAAAGCGTCTCCCAACAATGAGCGCTCTGTGTGAAGGCAGACAGTGCAGTGCCCTCCAGTGGTGTGGCAGTTTAAAAGGGAACCTTCAGTGCAGAACAGTCTTACATGCATTCCTCCTCGGTCGCAGTTAAGCGCTCCTGGCTGACAAAGGCACACACAGCAGCTTGAAAAAAAAAAAAACTGTTTCCACCACAGTCTGAGGAATGTTTATCAGTGGTAAGCACACTGCCCTGGAAGCATATGGTGTGGTTTCCCTGCTTTGGGTGCACGAGAGGTGAACTTCAGGAAAAGTCGTATGATCATAGGAGACCTAACGGCTGGTTGAACATGTGAGTTTTGGTAGTACATTCTGCCTCGTGCTTTCCACCTATTCGGTCATACACAAAGTGCAGTATTATTTCTAATCCTTCAATTTTCACACCTTTATTTTAAAACACAGGCATGATTTAGTGCCTCATCAAATGACTGTATACACACACACACACACACACACACACACACAC
>NW_024582416.1:1762211-1807925 GCF_018398535.1 Haplochromis burtoni
CACACACACACACACACACACACACGCACGCACACACACACGCACAGATGCATTTATAAGCACTATACTTTTAAAGGTGTTCAGTAAATAAAAAAGCCAACTTATGCATCACGCTAGGATAATAAAGTCACAGCAAAAAACCAGGTCTTTGATGTAAATGCTAAACTTTGTTCCACAGTTTGAGGAAGTATGATACTAATGATGCACTGACTGTGGTGTCACACCTATGTTTGCACATTGAAGACAAGCAAATCTGCTTTTTAGTTTCTGACATTGGTGAAAAAAGATAAATGTACCTCCAGTAAGTACAGTATATTTTTATACTGATTGCATTATACTTCTGCCTCGCTGCGTTCCAATGGGATGTATTACTTTCAGCTGTATGGATGCAGTTCAGATTCGGATTAAAATGGCGCTTTTGTTGAGACCCTGCATGGACTGGGAAACATAATGAAGGGTTATGCATATTGCTATATGTCGTACTATTAGGCTCAGGGGGCCTCCCTTGTACATTTTCTTTGGGGCAACAGAAACTCCAGGAGGCATGCCTCTATGACTCTTAGGTGAGGCGTTTCAGGCATGCCACAGTGGGAGGAAATCCCACATTTTGGGAATGACTCAGTATCCCTCGCAGAAGCTGTAAAAATCGACTTGGGCATCTGTGCTTAGACTGCTGCCCCGGTGATGCAGACCTGCTGGATATGTGGCAGAAGATCCTGCCCGCTGTCACCAAGTGTCAACCAAGAGGGTTGTTGGAGTTTCTGTAATATTGTAGGTTCTTTACCTTACGATATAGAGTGCCATGAAACTGCTGCTTTAGCTTTTTCTACGCCTGTGCAGCAGAACGTAGACTACAGTCTGCTGTATGTGTCCAACGACATCAGAGTTGTTGATTCAATTTGTAATTTTGAGTTGAAGATGTTGTTATGGGTTTGTGTTAAGAGGGGTATAGATGTTACTGCCTTTACATTTACAGATTGTCGCTCTCTGACACTACATGCGTCACATTGTACTGATGCAATTAGCCAGCATTTGGAAAAACATAAAATACCCGTGAATGTCATTTAAAAAAGTTCTCCAGGTTATGTAAACTCATCATATACACACATGCAGCCACCCCGTCTCTGTCGACAAGCCTTCCACTGCCCTATGCTTTAATGACCCGCTCCCCAGCAGGCCTCGTTAACGTCTCCTCAAAACAAATTAGGAGGTGTTACACGTGTCATAGGTCACCCCGCTTCTCCTGTGGCAGCAGTGCAGTTTTCTCCTAAATTCGCAACACATGTTCACATCATCCGTAACCCTAAAAAGGTGTTAACTCAAAGTTCACCACCTCATTTAAATCCCTGGTTACTGCTGGAGATCCGTTGAGCCGAGTCGCTGACGAACGGGGTCAGTTTAATCAAAAATGAACAAACAGGAGCTTCAGCCACACGCTGACGTTTTGCTGGCTGATGCAGCTGCTTGTGACAAACCACTGTTTTTCTTCGGTTTTCTTAGAATAAAACGTCTGTCTAGCCAGATATTGAACAAAGTTCATTATGTCTTGTGCAAACATGCAGCAGAGGGATAGCATGGGATTTTTGTCAAAGCCACAGATTCTTAATGCTGGTCATTTACCTCATGCAGCCAGTTGATCTGTTGTATATACATAATAAAATATATTTTAGGACCAAAAAGAAACATTGTTGAATGAGTACTCCATGCGTAAGAGTTTCATCAAAAGTCGGACTGTGTAAACGGATGACTATTATAGCTTTTAGGATTTCAGCTGAATATACTGGGTCCAGTCATTTCCGATATGAATCAAATCAAGCAAACAGCAGCAGCTTTAGAGCAAAGATTGTTAGTGAAATCAGAGCCCACTGAATAGGATTCACATAACACCCTTTGGAACAAATACACTTGTTTATTTCGGTCTGTGCCCCGTGATTTCTCGAGTATAAGTGTAAATTACATGTCGCCGGCATTAAATATTAAACCGAGTACAGCATTAATAATTGATTGCATCACTTCTTCTTATGCAACGGTGGCCGAAGATCTAGTCCAGAAAGGCCTCTTTGCATTAGGCCTTCGTTGAGGTTAGAGACTGTGGCCACGGTACCCACCCATTTCTTTTTAGCAGGCTGATGGATGATTGCAGGAAGTTCGTAAAGGAAGATCTCCCCCACCAGAACGGCAGCGTCTTGGGCAGGGATTGACTGCCTGCTGAGTGGATGTAAGTGCTTCTTCAACCACAACTAAGTACGTTCTGTGGACCTGAGGACGTTTGAGCTGTTGGCACGATGGGTATAATGATTGACCTGACAACACACTGTGTGTGCGAGTGTGTTTTTGTCTTTGAGTGTGTGTGGACGAAGTGGTACAGAGTGGGTTAGCCACATGGCTCTGAAAGCCTGTAAAGTCATTCGCTCTGCCGCCAAAAGCGCTGCGTTCGGGGTGGCGCTGGCATCTCGAAATGCTACCGCCTCAAAAGTTTATTCGATAAATGGACAGCTGTAATTATTTCGCAGATCAAAGATGGAAAAACACTGTTGGAATTTAACCGTAGACACGACTTTCTTGACATTGATCCGAAAGAATAGCGCTCAGTAAGGAGACAGTAAAGACAGTGTTTATTTGAAAACACTCCAAACTGCTTTAAACTGTCCAATACTGCACATTATTACAGTAGAGTGTATTTTTATTGCAACGAGCAGTAAAAGTCTCTCCCTATACGCTTCGACAGTCTCTCTCCAGGATGCTTAGCTCCTTCTGGCACTAATCAATACAGCTTAATAATAACCTCTAATCAGGCTCGTCACATTGAGACTGATGGTGACTGATAGACCTCCAATGTCCGCCTGGCGCTCCTGCTGACACTAATGCACTGACTGTCTATAAACGACTGTTTATTACTCAATAAGGACATTTGGAAATAGCTTGATCAATAATGGATGGCGCTTCCTTAACTCTGCCTGCGTGCATGGAGGAGCTTGATAAATAACATGTAAACAACAAGGCATCTGGTGTTTTACGACAGCGAGGGCGGGCGATGTCCTTCGGAAGAGGTACCCCAGGAAACAACAACTTGTCTGACCAGTCTGTACAGTTAATCGATCCCGCATCAGTAGGTTTTCAGTGCTGTTCACCTAAAACATTCCTAAATCCACATTTTACGTGAGCGCGTTGTCAAATGACTTTTATGACGTGACTCGGTTTGTTTCCAACTCTTGTCGCATGCCTGAGATTTAAATGTGACCACTCTGATTTGAATCAGTTTTACTCACAGACTGTGAGTTGTTTTCGATGAAAAAGCCCAGAGTAACTCAGTGTATGCTCAAGGCCCAGCAACAAAGAACACAGGAGTCACAGGAGTTCTCTCAGGAGTTAGACAAAAACAGAAAAACATGCCGTACTGGCCAATTTTGCTAAACGGGGCAAAATATAAAGTAATACTGCAAATATGGCTTGGACCAGAAACCGAGTAAACACCGCGTCGGTATTACCGGGTCGGTGTTGGTATCGATCGGATAGCGTTGGTATCTGGATCCATGCATCCACCTCTAGAAAAAATGAAAAACAAAGTTGGAAAAATTAAGTGCGGTCAGTTTCACAGGTGATTTGCAGGAGAAACCCAGATAGTTGTGCTGTTTTCGAAACACAGGTGCAGTCAGTTCATTTCAGTACCAAGAGCAAAACTTCAGACGTGCCGTTTCTTCGGTTTCTCCTAAATATCAAAACAATTAGCAGTGAATAGTGTTTTGCAATTGTTAGCAAATTGGTTTCCAGGCTTGATTTAAAAATCCCCCGCCCCCCCATATATGTCATCCGACTGTGCTCTCTTTGTTAATACCGACTAGGGGTGGGTTTCAATTTCAGTTATTGATTTTCTGATTAAAATCGATTTTAGCTTCAATAACGCAATATCGATTCATTAAATCCTGAATAGATTTTTAAATATAAATATATTTTGTCAGAAACACCAGAATCTCAGGTTAAAGCTTTCATTTCAACAACCACGAAACGGCTAAAACGAGCAAATGAGAGCAGATAAACTGGTCCCACACAAGGACGTAAACACAAACGCGGACTCGACGCATCAGAATCTGTGAGCTGTTGTTTTTCTCAGCCGACACGGACACGCCGTCGGGGCTGAAAGCCAACAGCTCACAGATTCTGATGCTGCAGGTTTTATCACTCTCCGACCAGAACTCACTGAACCAGCAGCAAAAGAAGATCCAAACTACGCTTCACGTTTGATAAATATCGCTATGAATTCCCTCTTACTTTTGCTGTTTTGCTTCCATCTCGATAAAATCACACTTCCTGCACAGCTCTCTCTTTGTGTACTTCAAGAACAGTTTCCCATCTCAAATGAGTTTTCTGCATTATTCGCTTGCTTATTACCCACCAGTTTACCGTTGTTTACAGCAATGTTGGCCACTGTGTTTTGGTTTTTCAAAAATTACCTGCTTGAAAGCCTCATTTCAGCTGTTCAGTGCCAAAGAAATGTAAAATGATTAAAATTATGCCAAATTGCAAAATGTTTAGCTGTGTCTCCAAGAAAACCTCTGTAACTTTGCTCTGCTTCACTTCAGCAGCATCAGGTAATGTTTATATGTTGATTCACTGTTTTCTTCAGTTTATGATCTACTACAGAGGTTATAAGCTTATCTGCTATAAAAAGCCAGGCCAGGAAAATCTCCTTCATGTTTTTCTCTGTGTCTGTGCATCTGCTGTGATGCTCACACCTCTGATGAAGTCTCACAAGTGTCAGTACTGATAAATGATCAGAATTATAATATTTCTGACTGTCTGAGGCACAATTTCCCCGATTTGAATCAAACTGAACCTTTGTGAATCGGAATCAAATCGATTATAGAAATTAGTGACAGTGATACCCAGCGCTAAGACCCACATTACTTTTTTTTGTTGTAGTAAAACTGTGACCCTTCAGCTGGAATTTACTTTGGAAGCAGCCGGGTTGCAAAGATGTAAAATAAGGCAAGAAGAGCGAAATAATAACAGAGGCAGGCAGATGGGTAGATGTAATTGTGCTGATGCTATTTGGAAGCGAAAGCTGTCTCCATAAACTGTGCTGGTGCAACACACAGACCAGCTAATTAGTGCCAATAGAGCCATAAAATAGTAGAATTTCACTCATCAAAATTGAAGCACACGGTGATATTAGTCAGATAACCCATTAGTACATACTCGGCTCAGTTTTCAGGGTTTTCCATTAGTTGGTAGTACCTGGTACCATGTACCACGTTTTTAAGTACCTACTCGGCCAGGTTTCCATGTGATCTGAGGCAATGAAAAAGAGGACATCAACAGACGGCATGCAATCCCTTTTGGAGCCTGCTTCAAGTCACTATTACAGGAAATTGAGTTTCTTGGTGCTTCCATGTTGGCCTCATTTTTCAGCTCTGGTAGTTTCTCCTTGCTTTACACCAACTAATCCCCCTTCAGTGGCAGTTCTACCCTGGGGTGTGAATCAATTCTGTTAATTAATTTATTTTTTTTTAAACAGAACAACAAGCAAAGTCTTTATTGCAGTCATGATGTGCCTCCTTCGGGCTTGGACGCTGTAGACTCTCCAACTGAAAGCTACTCTTTGATCACGAGTCATTGCCAGAAAGTCATGTCAGAGTGACACAAGTTCGAGGTGCATTCAATCACTGGCTCAGAACAGAACGGAATCAGAATCAGAATACTTTTTTAATCCCTAAGGAAATTATGTGGTTAGAGTTGCTCAAAGACAATAAGAACAGTAACAAACTGAACTGAATGAAATAATATAATATATTGCAAAGTTACAAAATATAAGAAATAGCTCTAATATATGCAAATAGCTCAATTATAAAGATCAACGATTCATCCGGGAGGTCACAGAAGAACTGAGAACATCTGAAGACCTGCAGGCCTGACTTGGCTCAGTTAAGGTCAGATTTCATGATTCAACAGTGAGAAAGAGACTGTGCAAAAAACGGCTTCGATGTGAGAGTTCAAGGAGAAAACCACTGCTGACCAAGAAGAACACAAAGGCTCATCTTTGGGAAAAATATTCTGTGGACTGAAGAAACAAAAGCTGAACTTTATGGAAAGTTCATACCAAGAACATCATACCAACAGTCAAACATGGTGGTGGTAGTGTGATGGGGCTGCTTTTCTGCTTCAGGACCTGGATGACTTTCCATAATTGATGGAATCATGAATTCTGAAGGTGAATGTGTAGCCATCAGTTCATGCCCTGAAGCTCAAGAGCATATGGGTTGTGCACACGCCAGCAAGTCCACCTCTGAATGTTTCAACTCAGTCGACGTCTGGATTTGGCGTAACCTTAAAAAACCCTGGAAAACTGGAAAACCCTCAGTTCTGTAAAGATTGGGCCAAAGTTTTCCACAGCGATGTGAAAGACTCATCACCAGTTAAGGGTGGCACAACCAAATGTTAGGTTTGGGGGCAACTGCTTTTTCACACGAGGCCTGGAAGGTTTGGTTAAATAATTTGATTGATGATCTGAGACATTTAAATTAGATCAATATGCAAAAAAAGAATAGTAAGGCAGAAAAAAATGCACAAACAAATCCATTTTAGTGCTGATTCACTACCTGCAACAATGCATGAGCGTGAATCTGATTGCATTTCATTTTACTGTTTTAAAAAAATCACATGGGTGATTCAAGCATGAGGAACTCATAATTTTACTGTGGACTGAGGTGGCCTTCCCTCTCAATAGAGGGTCATTTCACATGGTCAGAGCACTTTGATTCTGGTCAGTGAATGGTCCTTTTCAGCTGACACTCGCTTTGAAACAGCAAGGGCGACAGATATATAAAAGCGGCTCTTCAGGCCTTAGAAAATATTTTGGGAAACCGAAATAGCCTGGCACTTATGAGAGGGAGAGAGTGACACTTTTTTTCGCAATGCAACTAGAAGGGGCTGACCGGCAGTATATCTGCCTGTTGAAATCTCATTGGAAAGAAAAAATGTTTATTTTTTTCCTCTTGGCCACAACTTAGAAACCCAAGGAATCTGTGTTCCCCCTCGCTCCACCATCTGATGGTTTCACTGTTAATGTTTGCCTCCAGAGTCGCTGGGGCTGGCGGGGGGGGGCTGACTGACTCTAAAAGCGGCTGAGGTTTCTCTGGGTCCTGTTTGGGCACAGCGAGACCATCCTGAGCCCGGCCTAACACCAGGAGAAACCCAGAGAGGAGACGCCCCATCGTCTGCCCGTCTCTGGCAAAATATTTGTTCCGCGAGGATGAAGCTGTGTGTGTGTGTGTGTGTGTGTGTGTGTGTGGGCACTACACCCTGGCTGTCTTGCCACCCTTTGCCACCACACACGTTCACTCATCTCACCTTTGCAGGATGAGTGCATGTCCGTCTCTGTCCACACAGACACACAGTCAGACCACCCAAGCAAGAGGGGAACCACGAGAAGGCCACTTTATGCTCCCAGACAGCCCAGTCCGACCACAGTGGCGCCCCTCTAACACCCGTGCAGCCACTATTACCCACAAAGCTTGTGTGTGTGTGTGTGTGTGTGTGTGTGTGTGTGTGTGTGTGTGTGTGTGTGTATGCATCCATGTGTCTCTAGATCTGTTGGTCCATCCGCCCTCAGTGACAAATCTGTGTGGACAAAGCAGAGACTCTTCTTTTTATATTGTGCCAGCCACAGGCTCCAGCACATTTTACTGGGTTCATTTACTTTAACGACTCCAGTCCAACATCACACGTTTCACATTTGCTACCTGGCAACCTCCTACGTGTTAGCATGGAGGCCAGCAACAGTCATTACTCCTCTGCTTCCTCCTGCCCTGCCATTATCCTTGCTAATATTTATCGGTCTGTTTTGTGTTGATAGAAGCAGAATAGGAGGTTAGATTGGTCAAAGTGCTGACATTTATCCTGTGTGTTTGTGGCTGCGACGGTTTGGTGGAGGCTTGTCATGTGACCGCCTCGGCTTTGTTCTATCTCTCTCTGTAGACCATCACCAGACCGTGATGGAAATTGCCAGGGACAAATTAGCCGCATATGTTGAATAATGGTTACAACAATTGATTGGGCACAGCTTGCCTTGGAGGAGTTTCTGTGTGTGTGCGTGTGTTTGCGATTGAGCATGTGCGGCTGTGGATTTCTGAATGGTTGTGAGTTAAGCTCGCGTGTATTCAGACCGATGTGTCATTTATTACACGTCGCAGCTTGCCAGCTGGTACGGCGTATGCACAATGCAATATATTTGTTTGTGTTCATCTTGGTATCGATTGCTTGCCGGTGATAAACAATCCGCTGATTACATTTTCTCTGATTACTCCGACATTCCTGATGAGGGAGGAGGAGACAAGAGGGAATTGCACCAACAAATCTGGGAAAGCATGAGTCATTTTCTGTGATGCTTTTCCAACTAAGCCTCCCACAGTGTCACGCACGCCGTGGCAGCTGTTCTGCTTTTGATTGATGACTTCTCGTATTGTCGGACCTCGTGCCTATGATCTTTTAATAAAGTTTGTTTTTACACGAGGAGAGCTGGTTGGACTCGCTGCACTTTGGGAATGCTGCTCCATCTTAAGTGTTTTGCTTCTGTGTGAGGCGTGACACATTCATATTTTCAGTTTTGATGGTGTTCTGATGGCGTCTTGAGCTCATTTGTTCTCCAGTATTGGGTGTGCAGTAACATACTGATTTTTGATTTTTGATTTTTTTGCAAAAATTTCAAAACCTCTAGATTAATATGCAAAAAAACAACTTTACTTATTTATCTCTGTTTATTTTCTATGATTTTTAACTTAATGATATGAAAACTGTGTCCCTTGTTGGAATTGTTGTGGTTTAATAATTGTGCAAATACTTCCTGTAGCACATTTGGATTAAATTTCTGATTAAATTTCTGGTTGATGATGAATAATTTTATGCTTTATTTAGGGAATGACAGGCGTTCCATTGTCTGTCAAACCAACCATTGACTGACTGGAGACTGTAAGCTGGACCTCTCTCCTCGTGCTGCTGGATATATGTTTAATTGAATTAGCTGATAACTTATCATCTAGAAAATGGAATCTCAACAACTCCTGGAGCCAACGCCTTTGGCTCCAGGAGTTGTTGAGATTCCATTTTCCATTCCATCCATTTTTCGAAATGTTTATGATTTTAGCCAAATAAATAGGTTAACAGATGATACATTTTAAGATTCAAATGGTGAAAATTACATAAAAAGGAGACCCTGAAGAGGTAAAAGATGAGGTCAGTGTATGGAAAAACTTCAGTCTGCTTCTAACCGTTGTTCTGCTCTTGAATGAGTGTGATGTCATAGCGAGAAGATCTCCCTAATATGCTCAGACACACCAATCTGCCAGCCCGACCCACCTGCTGTTCAATACAAAGCCCTGTATCAGATAAATAAAAATTATCTTGAGCTGTGACTCATGCAAAGCTACCCTAGTTAAACCCAAGAATAAAAACAAGGCGGTAAAAATGAGCACGAGGGTTTCCATTTCAAGTTACTTTCTGAACATTTAATTGCATATCTATGCTGTTGATTTTAGCCTATCTCTTCAGCCCATCTCTATTATGTAATGCGGAGTAACTTCTGCTTAGAATCATTTTTTAGCAGACCGGAATGACGTTTCAGGCTCCGTGTTTAAAGCTCTGGAAAAGCTGAGACTGAAGGAACAAAAAATAGATGGTAAAAACAGCCTTAGAAACACTGTCGCCATCACACCCGACACGCCAGGAGGAGGATGATGAAACTAACGGTATGAGCTGTCCATGACAGAGCCTTCTATTTATTTTCTTTTCCTGCTGTCTGATTGGCCAGCTGAGGTGTGCGGCCAGTGAGCAGCAAACTTCCCCTCCAGAGCCCGATGACAGATCTAAAGGATAGTTCCCTATCCCCCTTGTTACAAATAACTTCCTTTGACATGCTTGGGCACGCTGACAATGTTTTGAGTGAAAACAGCTTTCAGGGTTGGATGGGATACAAGCTTTCAACCCCTAGGGTGGGCTACTTCTTCAACTGCTGCTTTATCCCTCTGAAGAGAAAAAGCAAGAGGCACCAGAGAGTGAGAGAAATAGAGACAGCCGGACCCCAAGCAAAGCTGGGATTATGGACTGCACAAGACAGTGAAGCAACGTGAATTAAAGCAGTCTGAAGTGTAAGCGTTTTGGCTTTACACCGTGACGGAGGCCTGTTTTTTCTCTCTCGCTCCGTGTCGGTGCTTTAAATACATGCAGGAGGCGGGAGAGTGCGAGCTGGAGCAGAGGTGTGTCATTGTTGACACAGACGGGGAAGAATGCCTGGACAGTTTTCCTCTGTTGCTGTGACTGGATCCACTTCTGTGGTCTGGACTGTGTGTTTAGGAGCCGTTTCAGGTTGTTTCATGTGATCTGTGTCTTGGGCCCAGACTGGCTTTGTGTCTGCTCTCTGTCCTCCAGGTCTAAAATCATTCTGCAGAACATGTCTTACTGCTTTATTTAAGCCACAAATCATTTGTTTGGAGTCAGTGTAGGCATGGAAGTTTTTATGGTGCCTTATTTTTAACTCCTTTACCAAATAACTGTTACTAAAATGCCCTAAGCAGCAATTTTCATTCATACCATACAGACTGTAACTGTGCATGTTAAGTCTTTAAAAATGTGGATTTTCCCAAAAACCCAAAGCATTATAAATGGATCTGTGGCCATCATTAACTAATTACATTAATTTGTGGGGTTGTTTTCAAATTATGTGGTGTTAAGATGGTGCTAATGTGGAAATACTAACAACTGCACTATCTCTTATGGCCCCTTGGGGCTGGCTCCAAAAGCAATACAATCCCCATTGGTTCCCACATTAAAATGTGTAACTTAACAGCATTAAAAAGCATCTTTGTGGACTGTGACAAAAAACATTTTGGACTCTAAACAAGTGTCAGCTGCACACCATGTGAAGTGTACTGGCATCAAATTACTTTGCTACTTTGCTACTTTGTAAAAAATAATAAATAAAGTGCTTGCACTTAAATACACAATGCATAATTACAACTACTGTAAATAACTGTCATTTAGCTCCATTCGCTCCTTTCACACTGGCCTCTAGTTTTTGTTGTTTTCAGATCATTTGAGGTAAATTCTTATAGATATAGCTCTATGGCTGCTGCGGAAGTGGTTCATTATCAGTAGTTGTGAACTATGCTGCACTACAATACTGCAAATTTTTAATTAGTTAAAAAAACCGTCTTGCAGAAATGCATTGTTAAGTAAGGAAGAATATGTTTTCTTGCTCTACTGACCAGCAGAATGGCGTGTATGGGAACAGCCTTTGCAGCAGTGTGGCTTTTTGGTATGATTTTAATAGCGATGACTGGACAATAACGCAGCTCGGTCACGGAGAGGAATCAACTTTATCAGGCTTCACTTATATACACACACAATATGTGTAAGTAAGGTCAGGTCATACTTACTTGTGGTCATTTTAGGGGATTTTTTTTCCTTCACTGTAGGCTGAATTATATCATCATGGTGACATATGTTGAGCCTCTATTGTGTCTATCGGTGGCTGACTAAATACTTTTTTGCCCCACTGTATGCATGCAATGTAGACTCCAGTGTTATACAAGTGCAAATATTAGATTGTAGATACAAACATGAGAGACATTATCTCAATGATCACTGAACTCACCACACACTAGAAAAGTCGAATGTGAACACACATTATCCTTAACATATTTCCATTTGTTTTGCAATTTTCGAGTAAATGCTTTAAAACTCGCTGCAGAAGCTGATGAATGACTTCTTTTTAGTTTCAAAGAAAGATGAGGGGTACTTTCCAAAGTGTAACCTGCATAGGCCCGTCCACGCAGTGTTCTCCGCAGTCATGCTGGTTACCATGCCTGCTGCAGAAGCACTAAAGAACTGTGAACCAAGTAATTCAACTGAGCTCCCACTGTAATAACTTATCAGCGTTATGGATGTTTACGATTTCATTTCCAAAGTGTCTGAATTAGAGTGATTTATAGTTGAACTGAGAGGGTACAGTGACATTATTGAGTGGTTCTGAACCACAGGGCCCGTTCATAATCTCTACGATTCTCTGGGTAAATAATTTCCCCATTTACAACAACTCTGTGAGGGGTGATTTTCGTTTTGTTTGTAAGTTTTGATAATATTATGTGTTAAATATTATGTTGTGTAGTAAACCCCCCCCACATTTATACTTTAGCTTTGGTGAGTTAATATTAGTCTGTTTCCTTGCTGCACCAGTACAGTTTACAAATGTAGCTTGCCATGTTAGCCTGCTAGCTTTAGCTCATAGGTGTCAAACTCTGGCCCACGGGCCAAATTTGGCCCGCAGCCTAATTACATTTGGCCCGCGAAGCCATACCAAATTACTATTAGAGCTGGCCTACTGGTATTATACAGCTAATATATATATTGTTTAGTATTAAGCTTTGCTTGTTCCATATTCAGTTTTTCAGCAAAACTTGTTTGAGTCCATAAGAAGAGATTCATTCTTAAATCTGGAGGAAGATTTTTTTTCAATAAATATTAACGTTAGCCCGCGACCTTGTTCCAGTTTTGAATTTTGGCCCACTGTGTATTTGAGTTTGACACCCCTGCTTTAGCTGATAACATCTCATCCTATCCGGTCTTTAAGTCTGATGCCATTAGCCGTTTCCAGTGTGCTACGTGGTGGCTAGCTACACAGCTATGGTGAAGCTGGAGGATGAACGCTAACTTTTTTCCACTTGATAAAAGTTAACGTGAGGGTTCCTGACGGTTAGGGACAAATGCAATCGCATGGCAGGATGCTGTAAACGGACCAAACTTCAGTCAGGAGAACAACTGAGATAATCCATCCACAATACAAGGTTAGTCATTAACCCTTTAGAGCCGATCGGAGCGGGCACGCTCTGTTTTGCGTAACTATTTTTAAATCCCAGTAGCACTGCAACCACGTAAGCTAGCGCAAAAAATTGTTTTGCATATGAAACCGGAGGAGTTTTACTTACATCTTATGCCATCAACTTGTCCTAGGTCACAGTTTCCTTCCACATAAAGCTTTGCAAAAACTGCATAAAAAGCGCTTGCATTAACAAAAACATAATATTCCAGAAACATGCTTTGCCAATCCGATCAGCTGTTCATAACACTTCCTACGTTGGAATAGACGTCAGCGCGAACTTTTGCATTTCCGCCATTACCTGCCCGAAACCGGAAGTGACGTCATTTTCGCGGAAATGTAGTCTTTTTTACGATCAGGGCCTCAGTGCATATACTGGTCTTTTTAAAAGTTATCTTTGACTTTATGCCTTTCTGTGTCGTTTCTGGGATGCTTAGGACTCATATTGCACTGCTGGAAATAGTTTATTTTGATGCATATGCTGCTTTTTTGCAAATTTGCAGTATAATATTTATTTTCGTTTTTCCTGCAGTGTATAAAAATTGGTGTATTTCAAAAATAAAACTATGAAGACACTCAAAATAAATTTCCTGTGGTGGGAAAGTATTTTGTGCAACTTTTTTGTATTTACAGTTTTGAGGGATAAGCCTCTTAAATTTCTCTAACTACAAATATATGTTAAAAAAGCAAAAACAATTTTCAATTTCAATTTTGTAGTTTATTGCACTTTTTTGCAATTTATGTAATTACTGTGCACTTAATGAATACATATTATTAAAGTTTGGGCTATAATGGTTGTATTGATGTATAGCAACTTGAAATGCTCCCAAAAATGGCTCCACAGCATGTAAAAATATAATATAAGCTCTGGCGGACTTGGTTCTATGGTAGGTCTTATAGGGTTAATATACTTCTGCATAGGCTGGTCAGCAGTTACATGTAGGGGTTTAGAAACTAAGCTTTAAAATGTGCTGCCGATGATTAGTGGTAATAAAAACCGAGAGAGGCCGACAGTGATCACTGACTTTTTTTAGGGGCTTGTTCAGACTAAATAGAACAAAATACAAAGCATTAAAACATGTTAAAAAAACAACAGCCTTAATAAACACAGAGTAGTTTAGACTCGGAGGGTTCTTACGTCATCACAACTACTGGCTTCCTAACTATGAGTCCAAAACCAACGGATACACTTACTCACATTTCATTTTGCTTTGTTTACTCACAATAAAACAAATCAAAATCAAAAGTGAGATATTTCACTATTCCATGAATAATACTAGCTCTTTTTGAATTTGATGGTATTATAATGTCTCACAATAGTTAAGGAAAGGCTGGCAAAGTAACTCATAATAAAAAGAAATAACTAGTTACATTTTAGGCTAAATTGCAACAGGTCAGTAAAATTTTACTTATGTTTTTTGGAATTGGGGTTGTTCATACAAAGCATTCAAACCATACTGACCCACTTTTGTTCGGTAATCTGTGCCTCCCCACTGCTGAGGAAAGAGTTTTAACAGAGTGAGACGAAGAAAAGCTGGAGTGTCAACGTCAACAAGAAAATCATCAGATCGAAACAAATCTAACAAAAAAAAGAAGGAAACACTTGATACTGGTGATGATTGAAAACTGAGCTGCGTGGTTCTTTAGGAGTAGCTGCTTTAGGGTTTTGATGTTACACATAAAAACTTCAAGTTCATGTTCAAGACTTCTCTTACGAAACCCAGACGAGTCTGCTGCAAATGATCATTCAGGGAGCCTGTTCATTTTCAGGTCGTAGTCGATGGTCCTGGTCTTGAAATAAAAAGTCTGCTTTTTTCCTATTTATATTTCTGTATGAATACGATACATATATTAATTTGTTATAGATTTACCATGCATAACTAACCATCAATTGTGGCTTCAGTCGGCTTTTTGTCCCCATCTCCCTCACACTTTTTCCTGCTCTTTTTATCAGCTGTCCCACGGGACAAGTCTTCCTGATCAGGCCCACTGGAACACTGGTATGTTCCCCACAATTGCCTAATCAGAGGAGATGCTGAAATCAATGAGGTGGATAGATCCTAACAGGAATCTGAAATGAACACCAGCCCTAGGATCAATGTGCGTCTTGGTTTGTGTGCATTTGCATGTAAGTGTGAAAGGCTGAAGAGCTTCGACCTTCGGCAGGTCATAAACACTCACTGTGGGTGTTATATTGGATCACTTTTGGGAAATGATGGAGGAGGGTTGTTAATTAGAGGTCAAAGGTCTGCAGGAGGATTCCACCACCACAAGCTGCTTTGCTAAAATCTGAGCATCGCCTGTGATAATCTATCAGATGTGAGAAGTCAGCATGAGGGATGTGTTAAGTGACGTGAAGGCAGGTTGATTTACTCTGATTGGAAACCAAAGGCAACAGCAAGGACGGACGAATCCCGACCATCTGACAGATAAGATAAGGAAAAAACAGAACCATATGGATGAGAGGTAAAGAGAAGAGACACGTGGGAATGGCTTGTCACCATCCCTTCACCATCTGTTCCCCATCACCTCAGTCAGGACTCTGCTGATGTCACTCTGAGAGGAGATGGTACCAATTAGAAAGTAGATTAGAGGCGTCACCTGAACAGGGAGCTGTGGGCTCCGTCCCAGGTCTTTGAATCAGTAATCTTCTGCAAAGTCAGCAGGTCACAAACTTAAAAGGTTACTGCCATTTATATGTTTATGGCTGAAGGCACTTCAGTGGAAGCGTTCATCAGTTGTCTTAAAAAAGGGGTTTGTAGAGATTTGCAGATAATGGCTGTCTAGCTGGTAAAATTTAAATTTTAAATCTCCTCTGTCTTTATCAGAACCGGAGAAGGTTCAGGCACTTTCCCAGAATCTGTCAGGGGCGGGCGAGCGCAACGCTTCATCCATCACAGGAGCCAGCTCCAGAGGCTTTTCATTTTACTGGGGAGGCCCACTTCAGAGAACAGGCCCATTAAGTCTTCACGTTCGTGTCCCAGCGCCTGTCATTTGGCTCGCAGCAACCAAAACGCTCTTTCATTCTCGCCGTTTCTCTCATTTCCTCTTGTCCCATTTATCTTTATTTCTCCGTTTCTATGCCCCCCTGTCGCCTCATCAATTTCCCCACTTCTAATGAGGAGTGAACCTGTTTTTCAAAAATTATGATGTGATCTCGGGGTCAAAGTTGCAAATTAAACCCACGTTTTGCAGCTGACCCAAGACAAAGGAAGAGCTTCCAAAATAAAGCTGCTTCAGTTCACGTTCGTGTTCCCTCCAGAGTGTGACTATTAGTTCCCATTCATCCCACGAACAGAGAACATCACCCTGTAACTGCTGGTGTAACAGAACAATCTGCTTCAATCAAGTCAAGCGACTTGCATGCCAAAGAGAGAAAATGGTGCCGTCTGCCTCGGCAGAACATTTCTGGATCTGCTCAGTGGCTGACTTGACCATCTAAGCGCTATCAGGTTCCTGCTATTACTCCATTTCCCCCCCTAAAAGCATGGCGTGCAGTGTGTGTCGTTCTGGAGGGCCCAATCACAGGATAATATTGTTGACAGTCAGATTAAGTCTTGGAATAGACCTGATGCCTCAATTGCTTTTTCCCCCTTCATCTTCTCTGACCATTTAAAAAGTGGTTCTGGTATCGCTGCCAATCATTCCGCAAACATTTTCCCTAATAGGAATCCGATGACTCAAGGCAATTTATCCTTCATTCTGGCGCTGCCTAAAATTGTTTCGAGGCCACAAAACTGGCATGATAACGTTCAGTCTCAAAGAAGGAACAGTGGCGTCCGTGAACAGCCCTTGTTCGGATTTTATATGTGACGGTGATGCAAGACTGACCATGAAGTATTCACTTTCAGACAAATGTCTTCATATGCATTTGTGTACTTGCTTCAATTACACATCCTGCATTCAAACCTCTGTTTGAGCGGTTGTGCGATGTTTAGAGAAATTAGTTCCTTCATAATTGTGGTGTCACCAAAAATGCATTAAGGAGAACCAAATAGCTGATTCATTGCACATGCTGAGTGCAAAGAGTCTTTTGCCAGCTGAGCTGCCCACAGACATAAATGTGGTCCCATAATATATCCTCAAAAGTGTCTCTTGATCCCAGGAAGTATCTTATAGATTCCAGAGGAGCATACAATATAGATAGTTTATGCCCCTATAGCCCCGTTTCAGCCATTACCCAACTTCAGCCTGCCTCGAAATCACTTGTAAACGTAAAAATCTTTTCCAGCCCTCCCAAACCTTTAATCACAGCTCTGACCATCACATGAGCCGAAGATGAATGACTTCTTTCTTTGTGTCTTCATTGATTTATTTTGATCTTCAAACGATTTCCTTGTTGAGGTTCAGTTTCCATCAACAGCTTTATAATCGCTTCGGTTTGAATTCTTTCACACTAAAGATGAGATACAGGGCAAGTTCAGAGTAAAATCCGGGTAAACTCTTCTTAAAAAAGGCAAATATTATATCCGGACCCTCTTCCTGTGAGGCAACAGTGCTAACCACTAAATTGCAAAAGTGAAAATTACTTCTTTTGATTTTTTAATACATCTATTGTAAACGACTTCTTGACACGAGACCTGTCACGACCCTGAGTTAAACAAACACAAGAAACTGGATGAATGGATCCATAGATCGATTTATCACAGCTCACCTTTTAGCTTTTAAAGAAATAGTGTCGCTGTCCGTGTGTTGAATGGCAGACACCACATTCACTCGAGCACAGTCATCGACATAAATAAGTGAGGGAGAAAACTGAAAATAAGGCATTCTGTCACTTTTCTCTTTCTGTCACGTGAAATTTTGTCAGACACCATTATAAAAACCAAGAGTTTGTTAGTGGCTTAATGACAACTGCTGGTGCACATGTTAGGCTTACAGGCCTAAAGATGGGCTGGGGACTATCTGATAGCCACCAGTGGCGAGGGTACGATGTGTAATCCCCAACCGGTTTGGAGATTGGTTGCTGGAAGTTGGTGGTTATGGTGCAACACCAAAAATCTCATTGCAAATGCTTTAATTACTGGCAGACTGCATGGGAGATACTGGCCAACCACTCTCCTAGTGAAACTGGGAAAAGTGCTTTCAAAATAAAAGCTGCGCTTTTTAAAACATGTTGGGTGGAGTGGTGAGGCACAACTCGTTCTCTGTTTCTGGTTTACATTTTCGAGTTTTGCTACAGCTCAGCTAGTAGCTAGCAAGCGTTGGCAGACAAATCAACCTCTTTTGTAGAAATCATGGGTGATCACAGCAATCACCGGAGGTGTTTTTGTTACAGCACCCTCTTGCAACCAGTTTCACATCCTCGACTAAACACTCGCCAACCGTTTGGGGATTATACATTGTCGAGGCCATATGGTCAACAGTGCGACGTGGGCTTTAGCAAGTGAAAAACAAGGACTGCAGCAGCGACTCACTCTGAATCGAACACAGTGAATCTGTTTACCAGCTGAGGACAATTATCATCAGGAGGCAGTGTTGGGAAGGTTACTTTTAAAATGTATTCCATTACAGAATACAGAATACATGCCCCAAAATGTATTCTGTAACGTATTCCGTTACGTTACTCAATGACAGTAACGTATTCTGAATACTTTGGATTACTTAATATATTATCATGCTTTTTACAACAACGTGAATGTACTATTGCTGTGTGATTTATTACTGTTACTGAAGGTCCGCGACTCCGAACTGTAGTAAAGGGACCTCTGACTAATACGGCGGGGTCCCTGTCAGCTCGTAGGCGAAAAATAGCTTTACTTTGTTGTGTGGGTCAACTTTTCTTGTGAAAGACAGAGAGAGGCGTTGAAAGACTGCTCCAACGGAACTTATTGTTTTCGGAGGAAAACACGAACACAGCGTACAGTCGATTCTTAATAGCTTACTTACAACTGGGCTCGTCAGGCACTCTTCTTGGCTGCAGTGGTTATTATTACATTTACATGCTTCCAGCTCCCGTTTTTCCTCGATGACAACTCGTACCTTTCCACTCCCCTTTTTCTCCCTCCTCGCGCTCACAGACCCATAACGTGTATGGCAGTCCATTCTCCCTGCAGCACGGACTACACTGCCCATGATGCTACATTCTTTAGAGCTATGCTTGTAGCATTCTGCCTGTTAGCTTAGCACAACAACAACAACGAAAAGGCGCTGTCTCACCCAGGAAACACACAGTCGCAGAGAGAGAGAGAGCGTCGCCCTGTAACTATGGCAACCATAACGCTGCTGCCTGGAACAACAGAACGTAGCTGTCAAACAAAACCCAAACAGTCCTGACCCGCGACAAAATGAAACAGGAAAGTACCGCAGTGTAATCCATTTATTTCAACAAAGTAACTGTATTCTGAATACCTCCTTTTTAAACGGTAACTGTAACAGAATACAGTTACTCATATTTTGTATTTTAAATACATAACGGCGGTACATGTATTCCGTTACTCCCCAACACTGTCAGGAGGGCAGCAAATCTGAACAGCTCATACAGAGACACCTCATCTATTAAAATTCATTTTCAATACACCACCATTTTTAAGTGTATTTCTTCTGGACTTTCCAAGTGATCCAGAAGATTATGCTGCTCAAAAAACCATATTTGCTATTTTATCTTTCCTGTTATTGTGTTGGCGTTTTGAGTCATGCGATGGCCACTATCCCTGAATTGCTCCCTAACACGCATCGCTGCTTTGAGAGTCCCTTTGTGAACAGTTGAATGCTGCTGTTGATTCGTTCAAAGAATCAGTCTGTTGATAAATCCCGAAGGTGTTAAATGAAAGAATAATAGCACGGCCTCTTCATCTGACAAAGAAAAATCCCCTATCTGCTGTGAAATATAATTCCCTGCAGCTCTTCATTACAAAACATGCCAAACACTGTAGTTAATGCCTTGTTGTGCTTCTGTAATCAGTGTTCTGAGCGTAACCACAGCTCCCAATTTCTTCGACATGACCAGACATAAGCGGTGTCTGGTTTTGCCACCTCATTTGCATCTATGCATTGTTGCTGAGTCAAAGCAAAGAGCCAATTTGTGCTAATCCACATCAAACCGGCAATAAGGCGACACTTAAAGTAAACATGTCGGAAACCGTTGTGTGTTCTAATTTGTGTTCTTGCACAGAGTCAAAGGCACAACTTGCTTTCAACAGTTAGATTCCAGATAGTATTGATTAGGGGTCAGCGGTCTTCAGTTTGTTTACGTTCCTCTGCAGCGTGCAGTTCGGTGGGAGACGCTCACACTCTTGAATGGTCTCTTTGTCAGTTTTGACCTGTTCTCCTTTCTTATCCCTCCCTACCACTCATACATCCATCCAGGAAGGAAGCAGTAGTTGCAAAACACTCGGCCAGCTTCCTCCGCGTGTCTGTCAGCTCTCTTGGAAAAACAGACGCAAAGACAGACGTGGACTGTGACAGCGTTTTATCTGTAGGCCAGTGGGTTTAGGTTATCTCGCAAAGCACTAAGCATTTAGTTTTGAGTCTTTTTTTGTATATGCAGAGAATTGAAAACTGCTTTATTTAATCTCTACTTTCTGACTAGTTCACTCTCCTCCCTGTCTCTTCCAGCTTTTTAAGGTGTTTACATTGTGAGCATATTGAATTTGTTACTGCGTCCAAGTCTTATTTCCACTTCACTCTCGGTAAATATAAAGATAGAGCCTATATTAAAACATATTTTTAAAATTATATGATAATTAAACCAATTAGAAGTTGTTTATGGGCCCCTGCTTGGGTTATGGCCACTTTGGGCATGCCGTTGAATAATGTGGATCTTGTTTGGCTGACGTTTGAAGCGGTTTTGGCTGTTTGGAGGGTCCTGTTAACTGGGACTTTTAAATAGCTGCTTTTTGAAACTCTGTCGTGCGCTGTGCACTCAGCCCAATCCATGGGCTCCTGGAAACCCGAGGGGGAACATTATCAAATTTAACACAAAAACACACTTTCTGTTTTGAATTTTGTCAGCCATATCCCTTCTACCAGCCGGCCTCCAGCAAAACACACTGACGCCTTTTTTCTACAAGAGCTCCACCTACTGTATTCCAGCATATTTGTGTTTGCTAGCAAGTGTTCATACACGTCAAATTCTTTGAAGGGATCACATGGCAGCGTGTTTACACTGGCCTGACGTTAACTGCATAACCACATTCTTGGATATAAAATCATATGTCATCCAAATTAATTTACACTTGTGGCACAAACAACCAAAAACATAGAGAAGGTCTTTTATTTTCTTGTCCGTGAACCCTTAGCATTTCGCTTTGAAAACTTCGTCACCCTCACTTTCTTGCTGCTCTCAGTGCCTTTCCTCTGGTACATTTTCAGAGTAGGCTTTCACAAACCACTGGTAAAAATGTTTGTCTCAAGTTAATGGTCCTCTCCTCACACTTGAGACCAAACAGAACAAACAAAAAGCACTTACGTCAAACAGCATCCTTCATTACATAGGAAAGAGAATGTTTTATTAACTCTAAATAAGCCCCACACCTATCGTAAACACCTATATTACTGTAATGCTATCATTAAATGAGCAAGAGGAAGCCTTTCAGCCTGATAAACAGCAAACAGCTTTCCATTTGCCTCTGACTAAAATGATTTAATGGCCAGATTGAATCAGTGAAATTAAGTTGCTGTTTCAGTCCCAATGTATAAGCAGCCCAGCCTTAGCCTACGGGAGCAGAGTATTCCTGTGAATCGTGGTTACTCCAGAATATCAGCAGCTTTAAATGATGGTTCCCAGGAACAAACAAAACTGATACAAACTTCAACACATGCAGCAATAAATTTACTTATAATATAGTGCCTTGACCTGGATGCTCCATCTTATTGTTATTTGGAAAACTGCAAATGTTCTGGCTGGATTTGTTCGTTTTCAAGGTGCATAGACAACGCCTACAAAAAGCAGAAAGCATACCAAATGTAACATTTCTAAATCCCCCTTTCATACTCGTCTTCATGTGAACCTCTCGATATCCGCCAGCACTGCTTTTTTCCCACTTTTTTCTCATTTTGGAGTAAAGAGACGAGGTCATTTTGCATTTTTAGGGTCATTTGCGATCAAGTTTGTTTTCCAGGTGCCCCTGGAAAACTACACACTGACAGTTTAGCCCTGAGAGGCAAATTCATGCTATACAACACTGTAAATGCCAGTAAAGGTCAGAGGGAAATAAAGGAGGAAATTAACTCAAAACAAGAAATGCTGAGTAAAGTGCAAAACAACTGTAAGGAGAACAGAGAAATATAAAACAGGAAAAAGGATAGACTCATCACTAGAGATGATTTTTAACATGAAGGTTCGACGCAGATGGTGGTGTTTGTTCTCTGTGCAAGCTTAAAGGTCCGTGATGAAATACATCAGAGGTGTGGCCCACCAAAGGGTTCAATCTAGTCCACTGGTTGGCTTTCAAAAATGTTAAAATTTTTAAAAAGGGACATAATTTTTGGACTTTTAACTGCATTTTTAGAGTCATGTTCCTGACAGAGATATCACCTTTGGCCTAGCATACTACACCAATTTAGATAACTCAATAAATGAGGTGTTATTTAAATTAATACTACTTAATATAGTTGTTATTATTGTTGCTATTTTCTGTTTAATCGGTTTCTTTGTATTGATAGGTTGTGTTGTAAAAGTCAAACCAGGAACACTGTCTGCAACTTTGGCTAGAAGTCCTTCATACATCAGTTGCATTTTTTTTGTGTGTAAATGTGTAAATACAAATGCAAAGAGCCAGGCTGATGGGTATCTTTGATTTAGCATTGCTTTATAATGTAGAAAAACTGAAAGGTATTGTGCTTCTTTCAGTTCAAATGTGTCTGTGTGCAGTTAAAGTTCTTTACACTGAAAGAAAGAAAAATATTTTTGAAATTAGATGCACAGTTGCAAGAGTTCACATCTAAAAGTCTAAATTAATATAAGCAGGGCTGGAAGCGGTACAGAGGTGCAGGAGGAAATGATTGGAAGGGAGCGTCAGTCAGGTTAAGTTGTGTCATGTGATCAACATTTCTCTCATAAAACCTTAAATCTATCCACTGCCTCTAATATCGCAAAGTGTTGATAGACACAACCTCACAGCATCATCACACGGCACATTAAGGCTTTGTTTACTTTTGAATATGAAACAATTTTATGTGTGCCAGTAAGGAAGCCGCATGCCTTCATGTGTGGGAGGACTCCCAGGCCTGCACTCATATTTCTGGTTAACCATTGTCTTACATCAGGCTTGGCATGCTAGGCCGCAACAAAGATCGGGCCTGAAATAGGCATCTGATGTGAGTGTGTGTGTGTGATGGCGGGCGAGCAGTATAAGTCTGCTTCAGCGGCTCAGCATTAGCTGCAGGAGTAATGGCAGTCCTGCTCTCGAGTATTTTTAACTGTCAGCACTAAATGCCTCATTCAGCCCCGGCATACCCCCCCACCCACCTCGTAACCTCAGCCAGAATACCTTCACTTCTGTGTACACAGCACCGCAGGCAGGCTTGCCAGCTGTTTACACATGCACGCACACACTCAGACTCACACGCTTGCATACCCTTATGGCTGCTTCAAAAACACAAATATGCGGCGGACATTCTCCGCTGCGCACTCGCAGATACAGAGCACATCTATATAAACTCAGTCTCCATGAAAGCATATTCATATTTGTAAATGTAGTCACACAGACGCGCGTTTTCTCTGCTCGGCGTGCACGCATGCACTCATCATGTGATTTGGCCCGGGCCTGTCCCGTCTGTTGGCACGTCGGAGGAATGGAATGTGTAAGAAATGGTGCCCACACATCGAGCAGCCGCCCAGCGCTCAGGTTGGCATGGCGCACAGCGGGGAAGTGTACAGCCGAACAGCAGGGGAGGAATGCAGACAAATAACTTGTCTTTATTAAATATTACTGCTGCGATTAAAACCCCTCGTTCTCACCTTCTGTCTCACCCATTAGATGGAGGAGATAATGGGTGGCACTGCATGACGAGACGATGGTTATCTGTGAGAGCCAGCCACAGGGCAATCAGTCATGTTTGCGAGACAGCTTTATGACTTTTAATGAATTTCTCCCACGCCACCACCAATGATAGACACTCAACCGCAGCCAATAGAAGTTTTTGTCTCCAGGCTGAAATCTCAGGATGCATAACTGACGTTGCGCTCTTTTGGCAATCTTGCCTCAGCTTTTGTTTGGCCGTGGATGAGAGCTGAAGTCCTCTCATGTTAGGCGGCCATTGTTTTTCCACACCTGGTGTTCGAGACGTCCCAACATTGCATCACTTTGTGCCTTCGTTGCCTCTGTTGGCGCCCGAGTCAGCTCGAAGCTAATGAATGAACGCGAGGAGCTGTGGCTGACTTGCTCTGTATTTTTAGGGCTGTGTGCCTGTGGTCTGTGCGGCCTGTCCCATCCAGAGGAGCCATGGGGGGATATTTTTGACCACAGGCTGAGTTGAGTCCAGGCCCACACAGAATCGCTGACAGACGCAGGCAAAGAGGAAAGAGGGATGTTTTCCTATTGGGAGGAAACCAGCCTTGATTATGGAGGGGAGAGAGAAACCAAAAGAAAAGGAAGATGGTTGTGTTTGAATGTGGGGAGAGAATTTTTTCTTCCTTTATTGCCACGCCCTTCCTCTTTGCAGCCCACATATTTGGAGGCCTTCAATTTGTAATGGAGCAAACCCTTTTTATCAGCCTTAGCTGACACAAGGTCAAAGCTGCAGCGAGTTCACGTGCAAAACAAAGATAATTAGAGTCATTTCTCCCCAAGTTTTCTATTATTTTTTCCCTCTGCATTTGGTTTAGTCCATGTTAATGATATTAAAGATAACCATAGTCTTATTTATACAACTCTCCAGATGCTATTTCAGTTGGCTCACTGATTGGAGCGATTTGCATGCTCCATGTAATATGGATACAGCTCTCAGGCTATAATTCCCCATATTAATATTTAATTGCCATCAAAGTGTGTTTTCAAAGTATAAGGTGACGCTCCGGTCTCTCAGCCCAGTCACGATAGAGCTGATTCCGGGGCTGGGTGAGGAGCGTAGTGCGGTTCCAGAGAGACCAGTTCTCGGTCATCTTATCCCCCCCGCCTCACACGCTGGCACCTGTAGCGCCCCTCCAGCAACAGTAAATCACGTGACCATTTCCTCGCGAAGAAATCCTAATCCTCGTGCCAGATCCGTCCGGGCGCGAGCAGCTGCCTCGACCCAAGATATGTTGAAACCCGAGGCGACGGCATTAAGAATTAAAAACGCTAGAAAGTGGTCCCTGTGCGCGCCTTGTTTTGTCATCAATGTTCCATTAGTGTCACTTTATTCCACGCCTCCCCTCCTTCTCCCCTCCGTGTATTTGAGTCAATATCGGGAAAGCCTGCCTGTTTCTGCCCAAATGGTTACAATATACCTTCTTCACGCCTAAAGAGCTGACAAAGGTTATTAGGCCGAAAGGGCCAAACAGATAAATCAGAGCTTCAAAAGACATGTAATCTCAAGCTCTGGGAATTTGCCCAGAGAGGGGAAGTGTGAGGCAACGTGTTCCAGTCCATTAATTATTATCAAGCTGCAAGTGAAACCGCCTCAAAAATGTAAAAATCAAGCGTACTCTGCTCTGCAGTTACCCTTTAAATGTCTTGTCCTCAGAGTGGGATAGCGGACTTCCTGGACAGTGGCCTTGGTGTTCAGAGGCCAGGAAGCCTCATGGATATAATACCTATGTGTGGCTCCAGCCGGTGGCCAGTGTGGTGATGTTGATACAGAAGCAGACCTGACACACAGCTGTTGTTTACGATGTGGCTAGCCCAGGTGGACGGGGCCACGGCCACAAGTCGGCCTAACCTCCAATCCACAGATCTATAGTCCTGACCAGAGATGTTTTGGGGGAAGTCGAGTCAGGTCGGTCCCAGCGAGACTCAAGTGAAATCCCAGCTCCTTTCAAGCAAATCCAAGGCCGTGTTGCAAGCTACATCACTTTGGGACATTTAGTAGAAATTTATATAACCAAAAAGGAGGTGGTTCAAACATTTCCAGACTTGAATAGTTTATATTTAAAAAACAAACAAAAGTAGAGATTAATAAAAAGGACTCTGATTCAGTCATATATTCACACATCTGTGTGCCACAATGTGGAGATATGAGCTCATATTAGAATCACAAATGCCGTCTTTAACTTTCATTCAGACTAAACCTTGACAAAACTGGTCAACTCTTCCATCTTCAGCTTCTGTTTCATTAAAACGTCATGACAGGAGTTTATATTTAACTTGTAATTTCCTAAAACGTTTCCTGGAATTATTATTGCATATTTACTCTATTGAAAATAGAGGAAAATGGTAGAAGGTGCAGTGGGCAGGGGCCTGTCACTTTAGCTTTCTAAGAAAAAGTCCAGTAATTATACAGTCATACAATAAAAATAAAAAGGGGTCAGTTTGATTGAGTTCATGAGAAGCTGTTAGTGTCTAAAAATATTTTCCAAGAAGGAACTGCCAGTATTCACGATTCATATTTGGAAAAACTTATGTAGCCTTAAACCTCCATCCACCGTGTGACTGCTGTACGAAGGTAAAGCTTTTTTTAAACAAGCATCTCATGTCACTCGTGGAAATAACGCTGAGCATTTTTAGATGCAGAAACGTGAATTTCAAAGCAGTTTGTGCAACCAAGCTGTCGTAAGTGCAGACCAGGCTGCCGTACTCGTATTTTTCCACTTTTCTTGTTGAATTTTAATCAGTTTATTGTGGTTTTTCTGTACAACACTGCACTTTGCCAGATCTGCTGATTAATTGCTGATGTGGCAGGACTTGCGCCAGAGACAGAACAGCATGTTCTCATCTTCAGGGTATAAATTATTGCCTTTGTTTCAAAACCGCTCCCATCATTTGTTTATGCACAAGGTGTCCGTTGGCAAGTGCCACTTGATGCAGTGGGCTGTAGTATGAGTAAAAGGGTTCTGTCACTCCCAGCCTGCCGCATGTCATTGATCTGGGTTATTGTTGTGGAGAGGCGTGCTGTAAAGAAGTGAGGATTTTTCAGTGCTTACAAAACCAGCCAAAAAGTGCCAAAAACCTGCAGTTTACGCCACCGCCACCTCCTAATGTCAACTCTGTGGAAGCGGATGGGGATTGGTACCTCAGCAGCTGATATTTCTGCCACTGGTGCATCTGAGCATTGAAGCTTAGATTCTACATCTAGAGATGAGAACACATTTATAAAAAGTTTATAAAAAATTTCACACATAAAATAGCATCAGCAGTGCACCAGCGTCATAGACCAGGACTTTGTGTGCCTGTGCATTCATTCTGAAAGGCAGGTGGGCTTCTACTGGTTATTCCAAGGTCTCAGGTAGCAGATGAAGGTGACTTTTTCCTGTTTGAGCTCCCAAATCAGGCCACACAGACAACTTTGGTCAAATATGGGCCAGACCAGAGAAACACCCTGTTCTGTCAGTCTACAGGAAATTAACAAAAAAATTTAACCAATAATAAATCCTTATATGAGAAACATTTTGTCTTAATTTTTCCACATGATAAAGAAATGCTGCTACAGGAAATGTAGAAATCTCTCAGCAACACTTTTTGGGCTTAAATTGTAAGAAGGAAATATGTAAAAGTACATATCTAATAGTGTATAATGGTGTAGTTTGAATTGTCTTTGGAGAGGTCTTTATCAGCAGGAAAGTTTAGTCATCCAATGGGCCTAATTGGAGTCTTCGCCGGGCCAATTCTAGCCCTCTGGCCTTAGGTTTGACACCCCTTTCCTAAGTGCCTTCATAAAACCTTTTTAATCAAAACCCTTGAATGTTATGTTTGTTTTTTATTCCCTTTCTTCATTGTTTATTACTTTCTGTGTAACACGTAAGTAAATAAAGTTTATTGTTACTTTATTATATTCACACATGCATCCTGCAGATCTTCTGCACCATGATGTTCCTCCTCCTGAGCTTCCTCCAACTTTTCTTATGCAATGTTGGCATTCAGCTCTCAAACCTCCGACCGAGATAGAACTGGCTCCTCACCATCACGAGCACTATCGATGGAAAGCAGGTGTTACAGAGTCAGATGAGAAGGTCCATCCATCATTCCATCCGTTCACCCATTTTCTGTTGCTCATCCTGATCCGAGGGGAAGCAGTCTAGTCAGAGACACTCAGACCTCCCTCTTCGGGCCATCTCCTCCAGCTCTTCTGGTGGGACGCTGAGGTATTCCCAAGTCAGCCAAGAGACATAAGCTCTCCAGCGTGTCCTGGGTCTACCCCGGCTCCTCCTCCAACCAGGAGGCATCCCAGTCAGATGCCCGAACCACTTCAACTCGCTCCTTTTGATGTGGAGTATGTATTTGACATTGAAAAGAGCCAGATGAGGAGATCATCAGATGCTGTAAATTTGCCCTGTGCAATCTCTTATTTCGTCTTTTTTATTTTATATTCTTTACTTTTGTGTGAATCTGCATGCTCCATCTGCCTCTCACTTTGCTGCTGGAGCATGTGAATTTCCCCAGTGAGGGGAAAAAAGGAGATTTCTAGTCTATCCCACTTGAATCTGTAAACAGTGGGAACTGCTGTACCTGTGAACATTTCGGTTCATGCACAGATTGGATGAAATGCACACAGCATACGTTCCATGTTTCCTTTATGTGTTTGTTGCTGGCTGAGACTTCTTCCTTAGCTCCTTCTAATCTTCTCGAACTCTTGACTAAAAAGTAAAGAGTCATTTTTGCATTAAAAATGCCAAAAACTTTCCTTACAATTCAAACATTTATTGGAAGTCAAGGAGGAGAAAGTTCTTGTATGTCATGCTGACTTAACCGGCTTCACACACACTGACCTGTAATTACACTGACCTCATTCCACAGTTCCTCTAAGCTCGTAAAACCTTGACCTCCAAGTCATAAAATACTGCATATTTGAATCGTTTATATAATCCATTAATAATCCCTGTAATACACATTTTTTCTACTAAATAATTTTAGCCGCTCATGCTCTGCTAAACCGCTTTCATATTCCATGTATTTGATTTTATGGCTGTTTCATAGAAATTCACTCAGCGATTAACCAAATGTGCCGTTTTTTAAGAGTTCAGTATTATAATTAGTACACAATGCCAGGAAAGCTCTCAAGGCAAAAAACTCCTTTCTAAGAAACAGAAGAGATAAGAAAATAAAGGAGCGACATATAAACACACTTCAAAAAGCTTTGTGTTTCATAACAAACAACTGCAGCCTTCATGGGATTTTTTTTCCTCTTTTGATTTAAAAGATTTCCAAAGCCATAAGCAGCAGACATCCTGCTGCATGTACAGTGTGTGCATTGAGTTGTACTGATATGCATCTCCACACAAACAAAGGCGGTAACAGAACTCTTTGCTCCCCCGGCCTTTGAGTCATCTCGCTACATCAATAAATACAGCAAAATAGCATTAGCAATAACTTCAACTATATGACCAGGCTCTAATATGATAGAATTAGTATCAGTGTTTTAAGGTTTGGCCATTTAGGTGAAATTCTAAGCCGGGCAGGGAGTAATTTGGACACAGGGAAAATTGATTTTGACCATCAGCACTTTCTCATTTTCAAACAGCGCCTGCGGCTAAATGGGTTAGCCTGTTAAGCACATTACACAGGTAGCTTCTCCTTTCCTCCCCAATGATTATGTGTCCGCCTTGAGCAATTGATATTTCTTGCAAATAAGAAAATTATCATATTCCATGACTGGAAAGAGAAATTAGTGCCTGCTGTTATGGAGTGGAGTCTCTGGACTGAGAGAGGGAGGCCGAAGTATATTTTTCCTCTCGTTCCTTTTTTTATTTTTAAGGGTGGGGTGTGCATATCAAATGTCCTGAGCTATATTGGAATCAGGGTGCTGTCAGGCCTCATCAATAAAAATATACAGTGATAGACTGTAAGTGGTGAAGGGGGGACACGGAGGGATGGAGGGGCACTGAGAGAGAAGGACTGGCTTTGACTGTGCCGAGGCAGAAAGCCGGGAACATGTACAGCTGGGTGTGCCGTAAGAAAGCTGTAATTTCACCAGCAAACTGTGTACTGGTTGCATAAATCATAATAAACTGTCTCCGCTGAATTTATATTTTTCTGCAGTGCCTGACTAAAGTTTGTAGTTCCCCCTAAACGCATATGAAGACTCCAGTCTGACCTGACCTCTCTCATCAATCGCAGGAGGTAAAGAAGCTTAGTAATGATCAGTGAAGAGCACCCTGGAGACAAGTGCCATGATGTGTGTTATATAGATCCTGCTAAATATCCAGTTATTGGGGCCTTCCCTGCTCCCTCTCTGTGGCCTGAGAGGCTGCCTGCAGGCTGGTCTAAGTGGAACCACATGGAGGAACCTGATAGCGGCCAGAGAAGTTAACCCGAGCAGTGCGAGCGGGCTGCCCCAGGCTGGTGAAATGAATGGTCAGAGATGCTGTGCCTGACCCTCGGCACACTCATTCAAAGAATCTTACGCTATATCTTTACCTAATTTCGTTATACATGCGAACATAGGCTCGCACGTCTCACTTTCCTCTTTCTCTCACTTTCCCCTCATGTACACATCTCATCCATTCTACACCCTCTCAGGGGTTTCTGTGGCCGCGGTGCCCTCGGGAGTGGCCGACCAATGAGAAGAATTTACCGGAGGGCCAATTGGCATGCTAACAACACCAAACACACTAATGGGAGAGAAACAAAGCCACAGGCCACAGACATCCAGTAAACAGCAGACCACAGGCCTCGAGATGTATGCTCTTTCCTGCATTTGACCGCGCAGGTACAACAACTCCAACTGTGACTTCCTAAAGTTTCCTGTGTGATTTAGCGGCGGGATTGCTTGAGCCGGTGAAAGGCCAGGATAACAGTGTCATTAGGTTGGTTCCTCTCCACAATGTGAGGGATATTTAATTGGTGGGTCAGTCAGGAATAATCACTCTCTCTCCCTCTATCTAATGTGCTGTGCTGCCATGTGCTTCCAGTTAAGCTGGCGCTCGGCCCCGAGCAGAGGTTAAGTGAAACTACCTGCTCCTCTGTGTCTGGCGATTATTTGCTTTGTCCGCGGCGCTGCCACATCATAAAACACTTGGGTTCACTTTTGCTATTGCTGTCAGAGTCCCTGGGGTTCATTACTGCTACGCCTGCATGTGTGGCTGTACAAAGCCTGCCTTTTTCACATCACTGAGGGGCTCAGAGAGCAAACGTCGGGGCAATATTTCAACAGAAAACTATCGTGCACTTCAATCTTTAATCCTCATACAATATGGATGATCTTATAGCGATACAGTAAATAATGAAAAATTAGCTTTCTGCAGGCAAACGGGAAGAGACATGAAAGTGGACTGGGGTGCTGGCTCTGGTTTTCAGTCTGAATGGTTGTTAATTAATGGGGCAGACGAAGGCCATAACTCTTCGCCGGCCCTTAGACTGCCACAGTGCAAGGCCGTTCAGCGATCACAGTCATCCACATGCTGCTGGTCTAACACTTTGATTGTCTGAGCAGTGCATTTTTTCACTTTGAAAGAGCTTGTGTCTATAAGTCTTCGGGGGCGGAGGAAACTCAACCATCACAGTGATGGAGAATCTGAAGCGCACAGCTCTAGCAAAGATCAAGCCTTTTTCACCCCCTATCAGTATGAAAAGCCAGTCGCTTCTAAATGATTCCCAAAACCACAGGTGATTTGTCTCTGTCTCTCCCCTTGACTTCATTTGCAGGATTCAAAGATCAAAAGGACCTGCTGCTCTTCTAAGATGAGCTCTAAGTGCTTGAACTCCAGCGCAGTCATTAAGTACAGTAGTATGGATGTCTCTGCCCGAGTGCCAGCTGAAAGCAGACGCACGGAGAATCACTGGTGCCTCCTGTAGACTGTGATTAAAGTAAATGAATGAAATAAGATACGAGGAAATTAAAATGATTGGCTTTAGAGCAGGAACGACTGAGCAATAAAGCGGGCAGGGAGAGCATAGGAGCATATGAGAGTAAGACAAAAATTACATTGATTATGAATTCCAACCAGCGGATTTCTCAGTGAAATATGGTCAGCTTTAAAACACGGTTGAATTTCAGATGTTAGAAATCAGCTGAACAATGTCTGGTTTCGATCACTGGCTGACGCCGACGTGGATATAACATGCAAGGACGTAATTCCAACCCAAATACAACATTAACATCCATTTTCCTCCCAAGTGTTTTGTGGACGCTGCACATTTAAATCTGCAGCATCGAGATTTTGGCCACTTTGCACAGAGGAAACCGTTTTTTATCATTTTTGCCATCTTTTTAATGTGTTTCTAAAATATGACATGGTTAGTGAGAACCCTGCATACTCATACGGTCGTTTACACTACTGTTAACAGGATCATTATTTAACCTGAACGTGTTTCCCCTCACCCCCCACAGCTGATGGCTGGCCTTCCCTAAGCCTGGTTCTTCCTATTAAAAGAAAGTTTTTTCTTCGTACTGCCACCGAGTGCTTGCTCATAGGGGGTTATCTGATTAAATACACTGAATACACTACATCATTCAGCTTTAAGCACCACCTTTAATAACTTCAAGTAATTGATTTCTGTATGACTTTATTAGTCACTCAAATTGTTGTCTGTAGATTTCCTGGTGTGTTTTGGATCATTGTCCTGTTGCATGGCCCAGTTTGATCCATCAGATGGTCTCACGTTTAGCATACATGGTCAGCTTCATGGTCGACTCAGTGCCCGCGAGGTGTCCAGGTCCCGTCACTGCAAAACAAACCCAAATCATCACCCACTAAAGTGCTGACAGCTGGTATGAGGTGTTTGTGGAGATATGCTGTGTTTGGTTTTCTCCCAATGTGGTTGTGTGCGTCATTGACAAACATCTCCACTTTGGTCTCATTGCTCCAGAAGTGTTGCACTTTGTTCAGATGCAACTTTGCAACCCTAAACCAGTCTGCCATGTTTCTTTTCAACACATTTGTGAGATTATTGTTACCTTTTTTAAGTCCATCCAACATCCAGCAGTTAAATAACATTAACAACAGCATTAATTTGAAGCTTTCAGCTTTCAGCTACATTTGGTGTTTCCGCTTTTTGCATGGAGTCACATGGTGTGGCCAAAAAAGCACCAAAGTGAGCTGAAAGTGGATTTCCACAAAGGCTCCTCTTATTGTACCTCTAATGGAGTGGAATTGTATTTATAGCCACATGTTGTTATGTTGTGGTGTCCCTCAGGGGTCAATCCTAGGCCCTTTTCTGTTTCGCCTGTGTTTCCAATCATTTACAAAAACAGCTTATTTGGGACTTGCTGATGATCCTTATTTTCATCTTTAAAAATTATTTTCAGTTTGTTACATTTTTCTCTGTTTTGTCATTTTAATCAAAATGATTTTGATTTCTTTTTCACAATTCTACCTTTTAATATTTTTTATTTCATACTTTTATTTTATTATTTTTGTAATAAATACTACAGTAGAATAATACTTTTGTCTTTATATTCCGTTATTCGTTTTAACTTTGAGTTGTGTTCTTTTAAATTGTTGTGTATTGTCTTAGTTCTTACAGCACTTTGAATCTGCCTCTGTGTATAAAAGTGCTTTATAAATATAATAGGTGCCATGGTGGTGGAGTTATCTGATTCATAGTTAATAGAAGAATATTTCTTTGAATTGTATTTAAAAACAACATTTAAAATGGATATGTGGTCCAGCTTTGGCTTTAACATCAGCTATTACTGAAAAAGAAAATACATGTCTTGACTTGAGTTGACTAAACAAGTTTATTTGTTAAATTTATTTTTTTTTAAAAAGTGAAATTCCTCTCTGCCATAATGAGTACCCAGTCACAGTCCATTCCCACAGTATAGTCCCTTTTTAGCTTGAATTCATACATATTTTATTCATTCTGTTTTTGTTTCTTAACTTAGTGACCCTGTTTGTCAGCTACACTCTTTGTGGCTGCAGATGTTACTTATTTTTGTATTTTTACACCTCACTCTCCCTGACAGTGTCTTTAGGCGTGGGTGTAAAAGGGACCACATTCCCAGGGGGGACGGTTAAGTCCCTCACAAGGGGAAGCAATCAGACCCAAACCTCCAAATGATGAGTGTCGTCTTCCTCCCTCCTCATCCGACCAGAGGCTGTGAGTGGCGGTTGGTTTGTCCCATCCTCGTCACCGCACTCTGGCCTGGGGTTCTCCGCTGAGAACCCACATGCCTGAGCTGGAAGGGCTGGGATAATGAGACACTATGGGACAACAAAGGCATCAGCCCCGGCTCTTAGTCACAGTGGAAGTATGTATGGAAAAATTCCCGTTCTCATATACAGTGTGCTGAACTGCTTCTTTTTCATCAGTGATGCTGCTGACTGGCAGATGATACACAAGGGTCAAAGCAAAAAAAAAAGTGGATGATTTTTTCTCAGATAGGACAGATGAAGTAGCAGTTTAAGGCATAATTGGAGATGTAAATGGATTCCAGTGAAGCTGGTCTTCAGATCTTTTCATCTGCTATTCAGTCCAGTTCCAACAGAGGGCGCTCCATTATGTGTGCAATGAGTAGATGGTATAAAAGATTCGTCTGCTTAACACCAAGTTGTTAACACCTAATACGGATGAAAAAGTGGAGTGCTGAGTTAGCACCTGTTTCCAGGTACTTCGCAAGTCACACCTCTAAACCAATAAAAACCCTTTTAAAGGCACCAGCATTACAAACATGGTGGAAAGGTCCACTTTAATAATGAAGTAGCGAATGAGCCCTCGCAGATACCGGCTGGCTTCAGCAGTCCTTGTCTAACTCAGTATCTGGGTGGGGGATAGGATATGTTTTTTTTAAATCAACACCGAAAAGGGGTCATGACTGGGGAGACTATGGATAGAGGCCAAAATCCTTTTATGTACCAGGATGTAAATGTGCTTTTCATGGTGTAAAGTTGAGCTTTTGAAACTTTTGGCATCATTGGTGCAAACAAACTTTTCTGCAATAAGTAACATGTTAAAGGTCACAGAGCGCTCCTAAAACCTGGTTCATCTTTTTGAAAAGCCTTCTGTTGATCCAACATGTAGCGAGTGCTGACAGGAAGTAGAACAATAGTGCATATTCGCCTCACATTGGCTTCTCTTCACTGACTTCCCGTTAAATCTAGAATTGAGTCTTAATAGTACCGTATCACACCAACAAATCACTGTGATATTAGACTGCTGGTTTGATATTAGAGTTTGGAATCAGGAGACAGACACCGTCTGTTGTTTTCCCCTCACCACGACCAGTGGTGGCAGATGGCCCCGCCCCTCCCTCAGCCAGATCCTGCTGGAGGTTTCTTCCTGTTAAAAAGCAGTTTTTCCTTCCTACTGTTGCCAAATGCTTGCTCATAGGAGGTCGTATGATTGTTGGGGTTTCTTTCTAATATTGTTGGGTCTTTACTTAATAATATAAAGCGCTTTGAGGTGAATTCCCTCAGCTCAAAGTGGGTTTTGTCCTAAATACACTTTCCATTAACAAAACCACACTTGAATTTACAATTTAAAAAATCAGAAATATGATTTTGTGAAGATTTTAGTTTAAAAAAAAATCTGAGTTACTCCAAGATTCCCTGGAAAACTCTTTTTGTAAAAGGGAACCAGAAAAATGCTCATTTTAAAACATAATCTACATTATGGCTCTCTATCGGACTGTACAGTATCTTAGATTTGGCATTAGAAATATAGTAACAGAGCACAAAATGAATTAATATTTCTGTTGATGAAAGCCTCTACTTCAGGCTTACATGTCGATGAATGTGTCAGTATTCTTAGAGTCGATATTTTTAGACATAATGTAATATATTTTGTTATTGACTTATCCAGTGGTGCATATCAGACAATTAAAGGGAATTTCTTTAAGGAGGCTTTTAAATGATCCGCAGAATACAGCACATTAACACATACATAAGGTCATATTCTTCTAATATAAAGGTTTTTGCTTTTTTTAAACGTGGACTCCTGGGACTTCTGGGTTCTCAAACAGGCTGTAAAATAATCTGCCACATCTAGCAAATTCATAGCGTTTAACCTAATTCAGCAGTTATTTTATCTTTCTCAGTACGGCAACGTGGAAAAACAAAATGTGCCCACCCCGATGTACAGGAGGAACAGTGCAGGACTGTTTTTCAGCTGAATGTTGTGCGCTGTATTTGAGGTATTAGAAAGGAAAATGAGGCACAGCGTGTAACACTTTTATGAATGGCTCGTTAATGGCCTTGAGTACGAAAAAGTCCAAGCGGAAGTGCACGGACGATTTGCGCAGCGATTAATCACATATGAATTAGAAATTAGAAGTGTCCAGTCAGTTCAGCACTCATCACACAACCACCAACCGCAGCCACCACCCTCCACTGCCTCTCTGCTGTTTGATCCCAGGCCTGTGTCCACTCACCCACCCCCTCAGTGCCCTCTTTCATCCCCCGCCCACCTGGCGCGAGAAGAAAGGCTGCCTCTAAACACAGAGCAGAGTAGGCCGGGCCCGACGGGCATCTTGCCATGCGTACATTTCCACATTCTCTCATCGCCTGTGCTGCATTGCCTTCTCCAGAAGTCATACATCAGCCACTGCTGGGCCTGCGCCTCACCCTGCCCAGCTCCGTTCTGCCTCACAAAGCGACTACAAAGCCACAGGCTAAATGACAAGGAGTGGAGACGATGCAGAGCATAACAGGAACGAAAGGGAGGGGGCGGGGAGAGTGCATATTTAACTTTGCAGCACTAAAGTGATCAAGCAGAAATAAGGGCATAGTCAAAAAGTGTTCTGGTGAATTAAAACATTCAGCTGCATCCACAAAACTGGGTGAGGGTGTGGAAGTCATGGCTGGTGGCCAAGCTGGAAGCTCCAGGCCTTACTAGTAGGGCTCACATTGTGACATGCACCAGTGACCAAACCCAAACCACCATGACCGAGGGTGGAAGTGACATCATTCTCCATGGCTTGGCAGGCAAGAACGATGGCATTATAATGGGGATGGCGTCGCGCTGGAGGGACGAGCCAAGAATTGGTTAACCGCAGAGGAAAAGACATGGGGGCGCAGTGAATGACAAGAAAGGAAAAGGAGGATTTGTCAGTGTTTATCAGGTGAAGGGCAAAAAAGCTCAATTCAATTTCAACAAAAGCGGATTTTTTGATTTAGATTCTTGATAAGTTAGGCTTCTTTCAGGCCAACACAAATCCACACAGCCTTATCGAATGGCATGATTTCACACCTATTTCGGGCTTTGCTCTCGGGGAGGTGAACTTGTCCAACGAGTGATACTCCCGCAGCATCCTGAATGTGTGTTTATAAACAAGACTCAATATTATTGTGATGTCTGAGCTGAATTCGATAGATTCCTCTTCTGTCAGTTGTGCTTCCGCTGCAACACGATCCGAAATTACATTCAACAGCAACAGGAGACGGGCACCGCTCGCTCTCTCTGTGCCGACTAACACCGCTGCTCCCTCTCTAACTTCATCATAGGGGCTCACCGGGGCTCGCGAGGGGCCATGGGAGTCTGAAAACACCCCGGTCCATTACAGAGTGAGAGGATAACCTGCAGTTGGCTATCTCCATCAGAGTCTGGCTCGAAGCGATTCCTGCAAGGCTTTTTGGCTTTAATGGACTCTGCTAAACACATTCTCTCTGTATATTACCTTTAGGTTTACCCCCTATCTGGTTTCTCCTTTAGTCTGTTTACACATAGCTCAAGCTTGTTCTGCTTCTTTTTAGATCCGTTTCTCCAAATATTCTTCCTTTCTTTTCCCTTTCTGCATTCCTGTGTCGACAGCAATCCTCTTTCCCCTAACATGTACAAGTTTTTTTTTTTAAATAGACCACCAGTCCAGAGATTTTCACTGAATATTTTCCCCAGCACTCTGTCTGCTCTTCCCAGGAGGGTCAGATTATAGCCCACATTAGCAGAAACACCTCATTCATTCACACACATAACCCTGCATCACTGCAGATTGTCTGGCTGAGACAGTTCATTGACTCTGAAATATCTGTCTTTGTTTTCCCTCCCCTGTTCAACAATCTCACGTGTGCATCTGCTTTCAATGACTGCAGCTCACCCACAGACCTGTTAAAAGTGGATCCACCAAATAGTGCCAATACCACACTGGAAATCTATACACTGTAAAAATGCACCTTTTTTTCAGTCTGTGCTAGCAGCATAAACTGCTTTGTGGCATTAATTGTATTTGGTTGTCATGGTTTCGTTGCAGGCTATCCCATACTGCAGTCGCTACTGAGTTTCCCGCTACAGCTCACTCACCTTCCCGCTTAAACTGAGCATTCTTTCAGTTCAGCCAGGCCACAAAGTCAGGATTAGTAGCAATCCCAGGGGGATCAGCTAATCTCAATGCAAGTCTGCATCAACTGGTGGCTCAGCTAACACCTTCATCCAGGATTCACATGGATCTGTTTCTTTAACCTAGCCAAAAGGATTGGAAATTAGCAGTAGCTACAGACTTTCTGTGCAGAACATATTTTCATGCTATCTATGAGAATTATGTTAAAGTGCACTGTGCCTGCTAAATAGAACATAACAAAGTATGACTGTGTCCATTCTTGTCTTTGCTGACGTGATCATCATAGAAACAGCCATAAATCACCACAAAGCAAGTTAGCAGTTAGCATTAGCAAAGCTAATAGCCCGTGATGAACTCTGTTCATATGCAACAGGCTGATTACTCACCACAGCGATCATCTTCCATATTATGATGCCAAACTGTACAATCAACATATGCATAACGTGTTTAGATCAGTTCTAACCCGCTAACACTAACCCTGAGCTGATGCTTGAAAACCTTCAACACAAGCAAAGCAAAGAGATTCAGAAAGCAACTTGGCAGTCTGTGACATGACCACATTCAAAGCAAAATAGAAATGAGAGCACTGGTGCCTGGAAAACATTCATTCAATACTTTAGCATGCAATTTCTACACTTCTGCAACCCACCTCTGACTCACTTCCTCCTTTTATCCTTACTGGTGTCATATCTGATGTCTCTGATGTTTGCTCTGGTTTGTGTCACTCACCCCACCGCCATCTTTCCGTACATGTAGATAAGGCCAAATATAACTTAGTGCAGGTGAAAATAACAGTATTTTTTTGCGTTGCGGATCCTTACTGGTCTACTTCAACAGGATCTTTTTATCAGTTGGATTTGAACCACAATTTACCTACAGCATCATGGTTATGGTTACTTGAACACGTTTACATAACCATCACCTTATTTTAATGCCCAGTCACACCAAAGAGTGACACACTGAGTGAACGCTGATAGATTATGTAATCCCGTAGGCTCACTATTTTTTTGGCACAGCTAATATGTCGAATTCTGGAGGATAAAGATCAGCATTTCTAGTCAGTCATCAGTATTACTTACATGTCACCGTTTGAGGCCTGTAATTTGCAAGGATAGACCGATCTTTGAAATAATTAAATAAGAGTATTCCAAGACTGCAAGCCTCAGGGCAGGGCTGAAATTTCCCTCCACAGCATCCAGGAATTGAGCCTCTGGATCCAGAATAGGATCTGATATTTCCTTGAGAACTTCGCTGTTTTCTCACGTAAATGTTTGTGAACATGTGATGCAAAATTTCCTTGATCCGCATCCATATCAACTCCATTTGCACTGCCTTTATGTCCTAATCCTGCTGTGATTCCATCAGTTTGAGCTGGTGTCGCTGAGCCCCTGATTTGTTATTTGAGAACACTATTTAGATATCAGACCAGTCACTTTTTATTATTGTTTTATACTTGGAGCTTTTGATCATATCACTTAATCTCAGCGTTCATTGAATTTGTTAGTGCTTGTGCATGTTTCCTTCTTTCAGAGCATTTATCATCTTTATAAGAGATTGCAAAGCTGCCAAACAAGCCGTGTAATGAGATTTTGTATAGTCCAAAAGATGTATTTCCACTGTGCTATTGTATTTTCCCACTTTGCAAGTCCTACTTTGAGATTCTCAGGGAAAATGCTCTCCACCTTGAAGAGTACTAAATTAAAATTTTCTACCTCACAAAATAAGTTTGTTCATGAACACAAAAGATCTCTTTAAGCCCTAAATAGCTTGGCGAAAAAGCCATATTGTCCAAAGAAAGAACCCATTTATCACACGGCAGTTCACAGTGGTGTTGTTGTTGACACTTGCTTTACTTATTTGGCGCTGGTTTGTTCATCATCAGACTTGGAATTAGATCATCTGCGCCTTGAACCCGAGATGAAAGAAGCCACTGCACTTTTTGCACTAAACAGATTGTTAGTTCCCAGAGAACAAAATTGGGTGGGAATGGGATCCACTTCTTATGCGTTTGAGTTTCTGTGGATGTGTGCGTGCGCGTGCAGCCACATGCATCCTGACACGTGTGCGTGTCTGCGTAAAGTTATTTGATCAGGCGACTGATTCTGCGTGTCATGCCGGGGATCAGATAGAGGCGACTGCTGGCCCACACAGCTGCATGTCCAGAGGCTGTTGACTGGCCACCTCTTATCAAGCCTCTCTACAATAGTGTATTGTTTGGCCAAGTGAGAACTTTACTCGCTCATTAAGGTCACTGGGTAAGAGGATGGGAACTCAGAAACGGAAACCCATGACACATTTGGGCCCCGCTTGGGGGAAGACACTGGTGATGAACTTTTGTGTGGGTATTGTGGTGAATGGATGCTTCACAGCAGATATGGAGCCCAGTGCTTTCATCTGGGGTGAGAACTCATATCTCCTTGTGATTGCTTGCTGTGGGAAGCAAAATTAGTCATGAAAATGCGGCCTTATTTAATATTATCACTCAGATTTAAAAGGACTGTCACCTTTCGTACATTTTCAGGGAAATGGTTCCCTCTTGTGGTTAGAGTTGCTGCTTCTCTTGTCATCGCTGCAGTATATGTTCACAGGATGAGCAGCTCACTCACACTTCCCTCTGATAGTCCCACTTGGCCCCGCTTACCGGAATCACTCAAACTTTTTTTTCTTTTATTGCCGTCCTCTGAGTTCATATTGTTGTTGCACTTTAAGTTTGATCAGTAATTATGATCATAAAGTTTGTGGATCAGTCTGAGTTCCTTTGGATGACAGCACAGGAGACATCTGTGCGCCCGCAATGTAGAAGCCGTTGAGCTGCTCTCCCTGCGGTCGCTGCTAGTGGAAAACCCATAATGGCCTTTAATTGGGACTTTAATTGTGTGTGGTGCAGGAAAAGCATTGACTACAAAACTGGTGGTATTTGAGTGCATACATGCATCTTTTGTGTAAGTATATGTGTCGCTCACCAAATCCTCTTCCTCTGCTGGCCTGTGAATGGCTTTGGTTGGAAACAGGAATCACCTACATGATATTGGCATTGTTTTTCCTGCAGGAGAAGATGGTGAGCTGAGCTCAGAAGGGACAAACATACGCAGGTGCTTGTGCTCGTACAAAGGTGTTTTTAGTGTGGACAATTTTACAAAGATCTCCCATCTAAAAAGCTCCATTCATATTCACTCCATTCGTACTATGTAAATATGACTGTGATAATTATGTGATGTCTAAAAACTTGCTTGGTGGCATATGACCCTCTGAAATCTCTCTCATAGAGTATGGTATAGCTGTTAAAAATGATTTGTCAGTATTCTGGCATCATTACAAACAGACACAACCTGCAGAAATCTATGAGAAAACAGCCTTTGAACCTGACCGCAGTAAACACCTTCTTGATAAGTATGTAAGTCCATTTTGTAAGTGTTGGTCGCTAGTACATGCTCGTGCTAGAGTATTGTTTGGTCTGTTTATGCAACTGGCCAAACAATACTCAACAACACTGGTGACATAAAAATACTTTTTTATGATTATTCTTGCAGATGCATTCTTTTAAAAGCTAAAAACAGATCAGTTCAGCCTGCTGGTAGATAGTGGGCTTTGCAGTGTAGCTGCTTTCTAACAAGCCCAAGATCTCTGCCTCAATTCCAGGGAGAGACGCAAATCCCTTTGAGGTCATCTCAGGAACCTGGTGTAAAAATCTGCCAAATTAAATATGCAAAGCAGAATCAGCAGCTAAAAGTGTTTTTAGCCTGCTGCTGTTATAGATAAGAACCTTCAGGGGCCTAAGATGTATCTGTGTAACATTCCCCTGTGTGTTTTCTGTGTCAAGTTTGAGTATGTTAGTCTGCGATTTCCTTTGTGTGTGTGTTTTTTGATAGCTATTTGTCTCCTGTGTCTTGTTAGACTACCCCTGTCTCATTGTCTTTGTCATGGTCCTGGGTCAAACGACCCAGTATTTGAGTTTCATGTATCTTCTGTATTCATTTGCACCTAGCTTAGTTCACCTAGTTAATTTCTAGATTGCAGTTTTGTTTTGTTCCTTAGTTGTTTATGTCATCTCCCCCTGTACTAAGTCTCCCCGGTTCATGTGTCATGTCTAATCTCCATGTTTCCTGTTTTACTTTGAAAGTCTGTATTCACTGTCAGTGTATTCAGTTTCACTTCTCCTGTCCTGTCGTTAGGTTCATGTGTGTCAGCTGTGCTCCCATGTGTGGCCACTTCCCCTGATCATCCCTCATGTGTATTTAGTCTCTGTGTTTCATACAGTCTGTGTCGCGTCGTCTGTGTTCTCACCCTCCATGTTTTCACGGTCAGTCTTTGCAGTGATCATAGTCTCTGAGTTTTCTTAGTTTGTCACAGTATTAGTTTTCCCAGTTTAGTTATAGTCTAGTCACGCTATCCCTGCTTTGTTTGTACACCTTGTCTTCAGCCATAATAAAGGCTCGCTTTCTGTTAAGTTCACGCCCGTCTACTCACTTGTGTATGCACCTGGGTCCATTACTCCTGGCTCTAGAGTTATTTTACGTTGTTTATGAACTTTATTATTTTTCTTCTCATCCACTGATGAAGGTGGATGAAATGGAGAAGTATTTAGGGAGTCTTTTTTTTGTCTGTCTGTATGAAAGTCGTCAATCCTGCGTTTGCTAACAACCTGTTTTCTGGTCTGGTTCTTTTCAAAGGTAGCTGCATATTCAGAGACCGCCCTCATTAACTTCTGATGCATACCCAGTCATTTTGTTTTATAAGCAGGCCTGAAATCTGACAGATCTGTCAGATCACTGGTGGTGAATAAATTATTTTAGTTATTTTGTGTCAGTTATTTCAGTAACACGTATTGTGAAAATGCAGCTTTTCTCTGAGCTATTATCCAATAATAGAGACAAATATTAAAGTATTTAACATGTTTCAAAACATGCATTCATAATTTAAATGTCATTTATACCAACCTTCTTCATATTTGTGTCTTCTCGTACATGTCGATTTATGCCCACAGCCACTCTCTACTACTGGAAACACGTTACTATGGCAACCGAAAATGTGTCAAGTTTATATACAGTCTATGGCTATCCTCAAGCAAATACATTGCTGCTCTGCCCTGCTCATTTTCAGCTGCGTATTTTTGTTCTTGGCCTCTACTTTGCATGTTTTGTAACTGAGAACCTACCAGCCATTTTTTTCTGCTATTTCTTTTTTTCTTCCACTCTGGACAGGGAGCCAGCCTGTTGGGTGGCTAACACAAAGACAGACAGACGGCTAATTTAGAGAACCCAGAGAGAACATGTAAAGTCCACACTGAAAGGACCAAACATGGGACCTTATTGCAGCGGCGCTACGTCGTATATCTGACCTCCATTTATCTTTTGTGCCCTGGCACAAACGGGCTTCTGACCATTTTTGATTGGCTGCTCCTTGCAAACAGGTTTTAGTAGTTGGGAGGAACTTTTTTATCAGCTTTTAATATGAGTATCCACTATTGTAACAGAATAAATGACAGAGCATAAGAAAAAAACCCATAACATTTTACTTTTTTACCCAGGCATGTTGTAGATGTTGTTCTAGTTTTATATAACATGTACACTGACACTTGATCCTATATTTTTAAGGTACTTGGAACTACTTCCTCTAAGCAGCTTTGGTTTCCCAAACTATGTTTCTTTCTCTCGGGTAGTTTTGCTGTAGTTCAGCTGCTTCTAGTTATTGTTTATTTTCAGATCTGCTTGTTTTAAGTAGTTTCCCCAACACTGATTGGAGACATGTCAAAGAAAAGAGTAGAGAGAAGGATGGCGGTGCATGTGTTGAACATACAGAGCAGCAGTAAAAGAACAAGAGCAGAAGTGTGGAAGGGGGAGGAGGACAGAGATGAAACAGGATGGGTTTTTGCCTGTCATGATTACACTGGCACCACTTGAATGAGATGGAAAACAAGACGCCATCTTGTGTTCCACTCATGTCTGCAGCAGCTTGGCTTCTGTTCCCTGTACATGCATACACACACACGCTGGCAGAGCACGGCAGGAGCTTGTGGTTCCAGTCCAGTGACAGCGGCCCGTAGTCAGGGTGGCGACGCTTCAGGAGCAGCTCCTCGTATTGGGGAACCATGTTTGTGTTGGCCCCGAATTAATAACTTTTCATTTAGTGCGGAAATGACAGGAATAGTAATTAAGGAAATGGAATGATTTTATTGGCCATGATGTTTATATTAAGTTCCAGATGTGAAGCAGCTGTCTGCTCAGCAAGACGCCCTGCCCCCCCACGTGCTATCTAGAGGAACTCTTATTAAAAGCACGATAACAGCACCAGTCAAATGGAGGAAAAACATATAGTATCTCATTCACAGTGGCTAAACTCACATCTCCTCTGATTAACGAGAAACTGTTATAAAGCACCGTGAGGCCAGCTCTGTATTTACAAAAGTGCAATTTATTTGCAGATATAATGTTACTCTATTTAAGACCTGATTTGCCTGACTGGAAAAGTTAATATTAAGGAGTGGCTGTTCAGCATTTTTGGGTGGCCTCCGCAGATGTGCGATTCATGTCGCACTACGGGATTGCACAACTGGATTTCAAATTAAAGGCACAGTAAAGGGACAGTTTGTTCCAGGATCAAATATACATATTTTTCCCTTTTTTATTGTTTAGGGTTGATATCAGCTGTAGAGGTGTGTGCCTTCTCTGGAATACTTTGCATTTAAAGGACACTTTAAAATGTCAAGGAGTTATGTTTTGTCATATTAGGCAACTTGAAACATAGATTCTTGTGGCAGATGCTGGCAGAGGATCATTGAAGAAGGCTCCCTTTAACCAATAATCAGGTCCCATCTTATCTTAAAGACCTCGTACCGTATCACTCCAATAGAGCACTTTGCTTTCACTCTGCTGGCTTACTTGTGGTTCCTGTGGTATTTGAAAGCAGAAGCTTTCAGGCCCCTCTTCCCAATTTGGGAACTACAACAGAAAAACTACTGTGGGACTTTAAAAGTGCAAGTGCAGTAGTTAATGGTGATTATTTATATGAACTTGACTAAATTCACCTCATATGGTTACCTTGAATGTTTCAGATTTTTTTTAGAAAGCTAAGGGTGAATGTAATATTTATGTGCTTATAAGGTTTTGTTGCCTTCATTTGCCCAGTACGTATAATTAACGTCAGTCTGAAAGCGCCTTAAAGCTGGATTTCTTTCCAGTGGCCACCAGGGGGCGGCTTCTCTGATTTTATAGAAGTTTTATGTAGTGCAAGGGTCCCCAACTCCACACCTCGAGGGCCAGTGTCCTGCAGGTTTTAGATCTCACCCTGGGTCTACACACCTGAATCAAATGATGAGTTCATTACCAGGCCTCTGGAGAACTGCAAGACATGTTGAGGAGGTAACTTAGCCATTTGAATCAGCTGTGTTGGATCACGGACACATCTAATAACTGCAGGACACCGGCCCTCAAAGCCTGGAGTTGGACACCCCCGATTTAGTGTTACATAAAAAGAGTGAAAATGTGAGCTGAGTTCAAGTCCAAGAGATGTTTTCCCACAGACTTCTATACACCCCGGTGGCTTTTTGCAACCTCAGCTATCACCTGGCGGCCATTGTTTAAGAAACATTACTTTGTTCGCTCTACTTTTTAGACCCGAAA
>NW_024582416.1:1818164-1883826 GCF_018398535.1 Haplochromis burtoni
AAGGTAATATAAAAGGTTGCTAAGAGTGGCCTGTTTTTTAGAAAGTCTGCTAGTACACAGTATTTATATAATATGTGAGTTTTTGTTGATTCTTGTGACCCATGCACCGCAAATGAACTTCAGTCCAATAATTTAAATGACGTGCAATCGCTGTTTGCTTTATGCTGCACACTGTTTTTGGATTACTGTTACCATGTATCTGGTTTAAACTTAGAGTAGTGCTCACTCTTATTGTAAGTACTCATGTTTCTGTTGTGCAAATCTTCTAATTATTACAGGTCTCTGATTCTCTTTAATCATTTATATATTTACATTATAATGGAGTGCATGTTACTGAGCTTTGGCTTTGCGCATGACATGAACATTAAACATTGAGGTTGAAGTTGCTGCTTGCTAACAAGCTGTCTGCCCATTTCTTTCACTTCCCCGTGGACAGATAGCACAACACGACGGAGCTTCCAGGGAAGTGAGCAAAGGGAAGTTTAGCTAACATATGAGAGTACTTGAGAACACTGAATCATGCGTGGATGACAAAGAGATTAACAGCTATTGGAGAAAAATAGCACACCCACAACTGATATATTGTAAACTCTCACGCTTGTCTGGATACTTAACAGTCATACACACCAGCCTTAAATTCCCCTTTCCTGTTGTTTTGCAACTGTTCTGCACGCTGCCATTTTAAGTCTGAATCAGATACAGAGGAAATGCTGTTTTGTCCCATTCTTGTTTTTTACCCGTTACTCTCTTACTCATTTGAGAGTCATTCATTAGGAAGATATTTTCTCCTTTGCATGGCAGTAGTAGAGCCCTGCCCATTACTGCAGCCAATGATGTTTTGCTCTGTTGTGATGTGCTCCCATCTGGTTTCCAGTGAAAATGCATCACTCCATTAACATTGCCTGTGATCTAGAGGATGCTTTAATCTAAGAGTATAAACTCCACTTAATTACATCCTCCAAAAGAGCTCTATTAGTATAATGCAATCAAACAGGGAGTACATCCATTTTGGCAAGTCAAACATGATCAAATGAGTCTTGAAAGTGTTTACTTTCATCTCCTGATCAGATCATAGAATCATATTTAGGCGTCCCATGTTCCAAGGCCTTGATTGATACTTGTGTTTTTGTGGGTAAAAATAAGATGCATTGGTGGTATATTTCTATGTGGCAAAAACAACCATAACAATTGAGTTTAGGAGAGTCTAAACAGATTCTCTGTGTGTTACACTGATGACTTTATGCTTGACCTTTCAAGTCTCTCATTTTATAACCTCCAGCCATATTCATAATTGCTCTCTGTGTGTGTCATGCCAGTTTCCATTTGTATAGCAGTATTTTTCAATGAATTTAAACTTCAAAAGTAAGTAAAATGCCCTGGTTTAAAATTATACACAAAGACTTTATTGTATAATAAATTGTGTCTACCAATTACTTTTGCCATGGTACCACAATAAAAAGACCAAGCATGCACACAACTGATGCAGTGTCACAATAAATAATCATGAGTTCTCGTAGTTACAGAACATGTTTGTTAATGATTCATGTCTAATAACCTCATGAAACAATCTTACATTTGTAGACAGGATAGCTGAATAGCATTCAGATGATACGTAGATAACAAAAAATCCGCAAACACAGGAAGAGAACAAAACATTCTTCAAATTACTTTAAATCTTTTATCATAAAATGAAGTGAGATGTTTGCTATCACGACAATGTTTGAGAAAAGATCGAGCTTGAAATTTTGTTTCATACAGTTAATATCAGTTTACGTTTAGATTATTTTTTACATATTTCTGTGATAGAGTGAAGAACAATTAGTTTCATTAAATAAATCAAGTGTATGCAAAGAGGCTGTACTTACCAAGTTGACTTCTGTGGCATGCTGCATGATCGAGCCATTCATCTCTTATCGAAGGGCCATGTTGTTCAGTTTGTGGGTTTCGGCTTTTTAAGGTCTGACCACTAAAATCATCCACAAGCATCAGTTTCTTCAGGAGCAATTTGGTGACAGGCTGTGCACTTTCCAGCATGTTGCCACTCCATGTCACAAGGCAAAAGGGATGACTAAATGACTCAGAGATCATCATATTAACATTTTGGATCCATTCATGGGAAACTCTCAAGATTTTAAGGTCCGATTTTAATGAGATTTTGAAACCATTGGATTTTAAAAGTGAAGTGATAAAGACTTGCAAAATCAAAGGCAACGATTCCACCTTTATCAGGCTTATTCATTAAGACAGCTTTCCTAATACTATGGTTTTTCCAAATAAATAAAAAACTGGTGTTGTATGCAACAGTCTGCAAAAACTCTCCTGCTTTTGCAATTAAAGCTCTCCCTAAAACAGATGGGTGTCTGTGGAGTCACGAACTAAAACTGTGTTCAACTGATTTCATCAGAGGGTTGAACTTGTTTCTAAAGACATTCTAAGATATTTACATATCATATAAAAAAGAAGGTCTAATAAAGCGCATCTTTAGTCTCATATTCATCCTTTAGAAATAGGGTGGTATCATCTGCCAGCTTACTGGTGATAATGGGACCAGAAGTGGATCTATGAACTCACTCACACTAGGACAGCTGACTGTGAGCTCATAATATCTTCAACACATTTCAATTTGCTTTGCAGCTTTCAGTAGGGTCATGCTTTCAAACTAGCTGCACAACCTAAAATCACCTCTTTTTGATTTCAAAGAGACAGAAGTCGTACTTCCCAAGGTGCGACCTGCATCGACCAATCCACTCAGTCATGCTGGTTTCCATGACCGGTGCAAAAGTATTGAATTACTGTGAGCTAAATAATTAAACTGAGATTTCACGGCACTTATCAGTGATATGGGTGTTCATGTTTTTCATCACCCAAATTGTATGAGTCACTATAACTTATAGTTGAAGTGTTTGAGTACCATTCAGCTGAAACGACACACTGACTTTACTGGATGGGCCTGGACCCCTGAGGCCCATCCATAACACCAACACTGGTCCCTGAGTCACTATAGAGGTAAGTGACCCATGCTTCCCAGTTTCTGTGCTTACTTTATAAAGAAATAAAGATAGCTTCTTAAAGATTTTTACAAAGCTCTACAGTTAATCCATCTGTGCCAGGAGAATTTTAATTTTTCCCCTTAAATCTTTGCATGATTATTTAATATTGTTAAGTGAGTCCATAAAAGGAGTAACTTAAAGTTTTTCACTGATTTTGTTTTTAAAGAAGAATTTTGAATATGGTCTTCAGTTATATTACTCTTGACGTTTAATTTTAAAATATTTTTTTCCTTTTTATTTCAAGTTTAAGAAAGATACATTCTTCTTCCTTTTCTAGCCATTTTTTCAGTAATGAATAAAAGCTCCTTCAGCCCTTGAAATATAAATGTTTTTATACTTAAGTTGTAAATCTTTTAGATTTGTCTGTTCTTCTAATGATAGATTTTCTTTTTTTTTTATGTTGTTGGAGCTTTTATAAACTATTTTCTAAGTTCGTAATCTTCATCAATTCTTCCTACGTGAATTTTGTATAATAACTGTATTCTATAAATTCTGTATTTTATTTATTTATTTATTTGTATTGCTTTTTATTATATTATTATATTATTTTTATTAAGTTTAGTGACTCGTCCATTAAAATTTAGTTGTTAAGTTGTTTATTTCAATAAAAATAAGTTGATGATCTGAAAGTGGAGCTGAGATTATATCATATTTGATTTCTGCCGTTATATGAACCGATGTTGTTCAGCAATTAATCGATTATCTTTGCTTTATTTACGTTTTGTTGCTGTAATTGCGTTGCTTTCTTCTTGTACGTAATATCCGGCGCTAGTGCTGAACTTCCTGTTTTCTTCCACATCAATACAACAATAATGGCGTCTTGTAGCGAGGTTAGCGCTTTTTCCTTGTTATTTGTATTTTATTTAGGTTTTTTTTTAATGGATAGTGGATACGGTAGATGGATGTAACTCGTTAGATTGCGATGTGTCGTGTTGCTGACAGAAGTTGTGTTTCTTCGTCGTGTTTGTTGGTTAAAATGTCGTGTTTTGTGTACGAGGCTAACGGGAATTAAAGCGGCTAATAAGCGTTAGCTTTCTGACTGTCAGTTGTTCTCAGGCGTCTCTTCTTCATTGAACAGTTTGAATTAAAACGTTTTACTTGTCTTTGTCTTTGTTAGCAGGAGCCTGCTGCAACTGCCGAAGAGGAGCCGACTGAAACCGTCACGTCCCAGAAGAGAGAAGCGAGACTACGAAAATTTCGAGAGCTGCATTTCAAACGGGTGAGCTATTTAACTTCAAAGCTTCAGTCAAATGTGTCGTAAAATCACAGAAACCTCATGTTTAACCGCATGGTCAGCAAATTGGGGTCCCAAAGGCCGGAATCGATCCACTGTAGTGTGCAAACCAGTGGCATGTGAAAAACAAAGCTTGAATATGACCAGTATATCTCAAACATATCTCTCACGAATGATATCGAATCATCTTGAGCCCAAAAAAACATTCCTGTCACAAAGCAGAAGCTCACAAGCACAACAGCTCTATAAAGATTGGGCAAAAAAGGACTTGATTAATCATACAGGGTAGTGACAATAACACAGTCATAAAGATGTTTGCAAAGCAGGTAATTTCTTTATTTTATATAAAACTCACTAACACATCCTGCTCACTATTTGTTAATATAAGCAAATATATCACAGATAGAGACTTCAGCAATCACTTTTTGGTGTGACACCGGCCCAATGGATGGCAGTTGCAGTAAGGTCATTAACTAACCCAGTTTTTCAATGAAACTCACTGCTGCTCCTAGTGTCGTGATGGTGTGATTAATGTGGATAAAGTGAGATCTGCTGTTGAATATTTGTTTTTTAAAAGAAAATCTAAGGCTGTTCATCGGTTCTTGTTTACAAGAGAAGAACTTTTCTTCTAGTAAGGAAATAATGTTTTTAAACTTGGGCTGCTGGTATCAGTAGTAATTCTCTGGACCATGCAGCCATTATAACACCCCCCAGTGCACTTGGAGAGTAATCAGGGCATAAAGAACAAAAATAAGCTTAAAAAACAAACAAAACACAAACCCCCCCGTTTTTTTTAAAAGCTTATTTGCTGAAAGTTTAACTTCTAAAGGCGTGTTTACAGCAACTCAAAGTAGAGCTCTTTTGGGGAATTGTGGGACTGAACGACAAGTTCAAAACACATTGTTATTGAATTGTAGGTTTCCAACAGTAGATATGTTAATGTACTATAACAGAAGATGTCTCTGTAAACATCTTCTTAAGATAAGTACTGTGTGTTACTCTTACTTTTCTTACCCATTTTGATCAAATTGGGCCAGGTGTGACCCATGAAATGAGGTATAGAGGTTTACAGGTGTATTGTATTTTAGTTTTTTCCCTTTTTTTCTTTCATGCAGCTTCTCCTCAAACCTGTCATTTGTGTTATTTGTCACTGCAGAATGAAGCACGTAAGCTCAATCACCAGGAGGTCGTGGAGGAAGACAAGAGGTTGAAGCTGCCCTCAAACTGGGAGGCTAAGAAAGCCCGACTGGAGTGGGAGCTTGCTGAAGATGACAAGAAAAAGGTATTTCAATTTTTCAGTAGTCCTGGGTTGGTACACTGGATGTACTGATATACTGGTCCTAATTTCAGGCTAATTAAATACCATCATACCGAAGAACATGCAAAATCCCCACCAGGACTCTTAAAGTGATTTTTAGGTATCCACGACAGCTGTATTAACTGCATCCTTGTCAATCTCATATCATTACTAGTGCAGTTGCCCCAAAGTCTAAAGTGAATCACCTCCAGGCATTGTCAGAAAATTCTGTTTCTCTTCTATGTAGCACAACATAACGTGTTATCTCATTACCCAAAAATACTGTGGCAGTTTTATGCTGGATTTACTAGAATCACAATATCTAAAAGTTTTGCGGTGGTGCAGCTGAATTTTTCCCAGTTTGAGTTGATTATTAAGTATCGATTACTGATTCAGGAGTGTGCTGCTCGTGGGGAGGACTATAACAGAGTGAAACTGCTGGACATCACTGCTGACGATGCAGAGAGGTGGGAGAGGAAAAAGAAGAAAAAGAATCCCGACACAGGATTTGCAGGTCGGTTGTTCCACTAAAGACAGATGCAGATTATTTTCTAATGACTCTATTCTTCTATTTATTAATGGCAAAAAATGTGTTAGAAAGCTGAGTCGGAGAAGGATGAGTGACAGATGACTTTATCATCTACTTGTGCAGTCTAACATTTTATAGTGTGGTTATTAGACTAATTGGTTAAACATGCCATCATAATAGCAGTGGTTGCAAAGCTGTAGAAACTAGCCACAACATGACCCTGCGTTTGTGTTAGTGTCATCGCTGGCACTTAAAAAAACAAAGAGGAAATAGTGAACAGCGACAAAAATCTGTGGTCGATCCCATTAAAGATTTGCTCATATTCGCCTACACGGTAATGTTAAGGTGTCAGTAAAATATTTGGCAGCAGGAAAAATGTAACAGGTCTGCCCAGATTTAACCAGCAGAGTGATCATAGACAGTTGCACAGCACTCGCGGTGCATTTAATTTTCACATCTTAGACTTTAAAAAGCTTTTACAGGCAGTGGACTTCAGTGTGCTGGTAAAAGCTGAATGATTTTCTCCTGGAAATTTGAGTTAATGTATAGAAGCAAATATCAGCGAGTGATTCTTCATTATGTCCAAGACTAAGATATTTTTTTCCACTATTTATTTAGTTAAATATGTCATATTTAGCAACAATGTTAGCTTCACCTCCTAATGGATGTAACATTTTTAGTCCCTTCTTTGCTCAGAGTTGCTATAAAAAAAAAATCCTAAATCACTTATAAGCTGAAATTCCTCTTGTTGGTACTTTCTAGGCTAACGTAAGACCTCTCTGAGGTCTTTCTAAGGAGACTAGGAGCACACCCTTCTATTTACTTTTTGTCAGCATACACAGAAACTCTGCAGCTGACCTGTGTTGTGTTCTTTGGAAGAGCCAGACTGTCACCAACCTACCAAAAAATGTCTGTTTGAATCAAGTTTGAAGCTCAGGCTAACAGCACCACCTTATTTAGCTTGAATCCTAAAAGAATTCTAATCTGATTGCATGATTCTCATCCTCTTTAACGTCCAGCATGATTGCTGAACAATGTTTAATACGGTGTAAAAATAGACCACGTCTAATGATTGTATTGGCTGAGGAATCCTTTTGCAGATGTTATAAGGTGATCAGATCAAACAGCTTTATTTTAGCCGTGGGCAACCGTCTTGTCACGCCAAAGAGCCTCAGTCCAATCGTTTACTAGATACTTACTTAACTTAATTTACTCTTGAGAAAGTGGTGCACCGTGATTCTCGTCTTCTGTTTAGTTTCCAATTTCTTTATCACAAAAAATTCGAGTGACATAGATGAATGAAAGATGCTTTGAGCCGACATTACAGCAAAATGTAGGGAGCCAGCTTCTTACGGAAATGCTTGTCTTTGCTATTTGTACCATTCTTTCTGTCCATTTTGGTGCTGGTTTGATTTTTCTGACTGTTTGGTAGCCGTTACTTTTCATCACACCATCTGTACTTTTTCATTGATGGCAAGGTTTAGTGTAGCTCCTATTGGAAGAGTTGGAATAGAAGGTGAATGCCTTTGTGGATAGCTTTTATCTTTACCAGGATCTTTGTGACTAGGAACAACCTTTAGCATCAGGAAGCTTTGTGAACACAGATCCTGGCCTTACCGTGTCAGACTGCTCCTGCTTTAATCTGCTGGGAAAAAAACATTTGCTGTGTCTCCTAAATATGGCTGCCATGTGTGGCATCAAAACCTCCCCTGAATTAAAACCTCTGGGGAGAAAATAATCAGCAGAGGGGCTTCAAAAAAAAAGGGAGGGGGGGGCTGACGTGGAGAGATGCCTCTTCAGCCCTCCTTAACAAGCCGCAGATTGTGATTGCTGAGCCTCGTGCCTGCTTGCTGTTTGTTCCACTAATTATAACTCTTTTTCTTTTTTCCTTTCCTCCTCTCACACACAAACGCACACATGATGGACTACAGGATATGCAGAAGCCCAGTTCCGGCAGTACCAGAGGCTTACCAAGCAGATCAGGCCAGACATGGAAAATTACGAGAAGCAAAAGGAGGAAAGGTGAGTTGGGCCTCCGTCAGACCCCAAGCAACCTCTGTATTCTCCAGCCAGGTGGTGAGTGGCTGCTGGCAGGGGAAATATGAACGTATAGATATAGAGGCACACAGCACCTTACTGAAAGCTTCTTTAGTTTGCCTGGAAGGCACCAACTTGTTTGCAAAGACTCAAAATCACAGAACTGGGGACGTTTGCGTTCCCAGTACACCCTCCACTGGCATTCATCGTCGTCACACAGGAAGTCGCTGCAGTATAGCGATAGTTGCTGTCGCTTGGACAATACCACCACATCAGTCTCCCACCAAAAATTGTGGAAACTGGCCGAAGCAATGCCAAAATGGTAGCTGACGTTGATTTTTTTTTTTTTTGCACATCACCATGTGACAGGGAGAAAACAGGGAATTGGAGCGACAAAAACGAGGCCCATTGTTTTACAGATTTACTACTGGCGCATCTTTGTAGTAAAACCCCCATTAAGGGCATCACTGCATCTTGGAACCAAAACTAGAAGAAGAAGAAGAATCCTTTTAATTGTCCCAGATGGGGAAATTTGGGTATAACAGCAGCAAGAAAGACACATATACAAACAAACAGTATACAAGACACAGAACAGAAACATAAACAATTTTTACATATTTACATCAAGGACAATGGTTACCAAAAACAGAGTACTGTACCATTATTAAATTAAATAAAATTAAATGAAGTTAAGAGGCAAAATCTGGTTATAGTGTGAATCGGTTGATAAAATAGTGCAAGTTACAGCGCTGATGTAAACATCCGTGTTTGTTGGGAGCAGTTCTGATTGTACAGTCTGACAGCTGCAGGGAGGAAGGACCTGCAGAAACGCTCCTTCATGCATCAAGGATGCAGCAGTCTGTCACTGAAGGAGCTCTGCAGTTCAGCAGCATTGCATGGGGTGGGAGACTCTGTCCATCAGAGGTGTTATTTTGGCCAGAGTCCTTCTGTCTCCCACCACCTGCACTGGGTCCAGGGTGCATCCCAGAACAGAGCTGGCCTTCTTAATGAGTTTATCCAGTTATTATTAACTAACGTATGTTGCAAGTTAGATTTTGTACGTTGATTCAAATAAATATTACATTTAACTGACTAGCACTTCTGGAGTCTTAAGATTAATCCGGTTACACAGACCACTCAAATTATGAAGAAATGTCCTTGGGAGTTAGTTTTACGAATTTCCTCTAACAGTGTAATAAAAATGATGCATGAGGAGGTCTTTCTGTGACCCGAACTGTGAAATTTCCAGTCAAGTAAAATTAATTGAGAAAATGAAGCTTGGTGATATTGATCTATAACGCCCGCCATCATGTGTGTGCAAAGCATTTTCTGTATATTAATTTGCATATCCCCGATTTGCCCTGGGCGATATGTTAACGTAGCTGCACACTCCAGAAATAATTTAAAGATTTATTTTTTTTAATGTGGAGAATGCGCACCAAGGTCAGAGAGGAATTCACTGCCCTGGAGGTGTTTTCCAGACTGTAAAAGCCGCCACATGCAGAACCATGAAGGATGCACCATCACGACTGGCCCCAAAGCAACATCATCTTCCCTCATTGGGATGTGCATAATCACAATGATGGGATAGAAAAGTGGATTTAGGAATGTTAAAGTGCCGATTATCTGTGGTTATGCATTTCTAATTGTTTTGCTGGTGCTCCACAGCGGTGAGGACTTCCACCCCACGTCCAATAGCCTGATCTACGGCACCCATGTTCCCACAAAGGATGGCATTGACCGCATGGTGGAGGATGTTGAGAAACAGTAAGTCACACTTTTCACGAAAGCAGTTCCCTATCCACTTCTGACCATCTCTTAATTTTATATCTACACCAGCCTGATTCACGGGGCAGACCGCTAAGATAAACCTCTGTACCCACTGATGCTCTGTGGTTACACAAAATCAAGCATGTGACGTAAAACAGAATTTTATCCACCTGTGGCAGTGTGGAAGAAAAGCCAAGCACTGATTTGGTTAAAGCTTGGTTATTATGATTGGTTTGCACCATCAAAGCTGCACAAAATGTTTGTTTTGTCTCTGGATGACCGTGGGTTCATGTCAGTTAAATCCCTGCTTCCCAATGCTGGCACACCACAAACGCAGTGTGAAGATAAGCAAAGGCAATGGGAGGCAATCTCTGAGTGGAAGAATTCAACCCCGGACCATAAATTCTGGTCCAAATGAGGATAGGAGGCAGTTCATTATCTGCCACCTTCTGACCAAGGTTTAAACTGAGTTTTCAAATACTGGGAAGTTCAACCTGCTAAACTGAACATAATCGTAACCAAGCTGGCAGGGTCACGTCTTGTTATGCCAGGAAGAGGAGGTGATTGGTTGTGCAATTTGACAAGAAAGTTTGAGCAATAAGTTGGTGACAAGCAGCGGGCTGCTAACTGCCTATGAAAGCTCTGTTGTGCTGCAGTCACACCGAGGAAAACAGTGGTTGGAGACCGGAGCACAATCAAGATACTGCTAAATAGTTGCTTCAGAAGACTGGGACCAGGTGTCGTGTTCAAAGCAACTTTTATGGTAATAAGACAAAGTTTGTTTGTTTACAGCCCACGAGTAAAGGGTCAATTACATGCAGTCTGTTTGTGATAATACAGAAATTAACTTTAAAAAATGTGAAATTTGTTGCTTGTCTTCAGACACAGAAAGTCACATCAAACTTCCAGAACCTCAGAGATTTGAAACAGAACTTCGAAAATGCCTCAAGAAATCGTGATGTAGTTTCAATCACTTGAGATCCATCAAAAACAAGATGCACCCGTTGGTGAAATGACTGTACAAACTCCATGACTGTACAAAGTCCAACTGCGATTGTTTGTAGATGGGTTGCCTCACACTGACGAGCATGCAACGTCTTCAGCCTCTGGGTGACCTGTTTCTTGCTGCAGCTGCTTGTAGTCAGTCTCCGAATGTGAAAAAAATCAGTGCGGTGACAACAAAACCACCAGCAACAAAGTTGCCATCCTGTTGTTAATGTGACCGAGCCATTGCTCGTCTCATAAGTGACCGTTGGTTCTTGATATGATAATCATAACATCACATGTGACATCCATGAGCTATGATGCTTTTATGTATTTCAAATGTTCAAATATGACATTGTTTTTTGGGGGGGTTTTGAAAATTGTTTGCAGCCAGTGACTGGATGTCTCCTCCCTTGAAATTCTCCAGCAGACCTGCAGAGCCTTGCAGATGTTTTCAGTTCAGAACTTTCAGACAGAACTGTGTTGAATAAAGTTTGGAGATCTCACAGATTAAATGAGTGTTGGCCAGTCTGTAAGTGACCGACTAGGTCACGTGATGGTGGAACCGGGTCATAGTCGGGGCACTGTCAAACCTGAACAGCCTGTGTGCACGGCTAAATGTCAGACAGATGGTGTGATGCTTTTGCAAAGCTTTATGATAACCACACTGGAGGCTACTTTAAGGTGGCGAGACAAAGAGGTCTAACAGTACCTTCTGCCTCACTCACTTTTAATGTCACTCAGCTGAAGGTTTTCTCTTTCCTCCAGAAATCTTTGACCTTTTTCTTACCCCGGTCTTCCCCCAAGCTCTTCTATATTTAAGACAGTCGAAGGACTGTGTTGGAGATGCAACTGCAGGGCATTAGACAAGGATTCGGTTGCCAGGGTATGACGCACAACAATGCTTTGAAGACAGGGTGGATGAGGAGTAGGAGCTCACAAATTGACAGTATTTTCCTCCGAGTATGTGCGCTAGGTTTTCCATCGCCACTCGGCTTGCCAAATTTAAAAATGCATGCTTCCAAATTATTGCCTGCAGCCAGTTATTGTTATTGGATCTGCCACAGTTGGAGGCCACGCCAGTTTATGAAAATGTCTCTAAGCTGCTTTTATTTTTGCTTTGTGTCAGGATTGAGAAGCGGTCCAAGTACAGCCGACGCAGGGCCTACAACGACGACGCCGACATCGACTACATCAACGAGAGGAACGCCAAGTTCAACAAGAAGGCGGAGCGTTTCTATGGCAAATACACAGCAGAGATCAAGCAAAACCTGGAGAGGGGCACAGCGGTGTAGAGCGTCAGGTCACTTTAGAGCTTCGCTTTTTATTTTTTCCTTCTTGCTTAAAGTCTGTGTTTATGAGCGAAAATGCAGTGTTGCCAGGTTTTTGAGCTGACATATGTAAAAAAATTTTGTTTTACTTGTACAGTATGAAAAGTCTGTCTCTGAACTCTTATTTTTTAATAAACCACTTCCAATTATCTCATTATCTTGCACACTTGTTTTTTTTTCCTGTGGCTGCTTCTGTGTGTGGTCTCATGACGAGAGCGATTTTGAGCGTGAGAATGAACTGTTAACTCACCATTGAATCTCTTTGGGGGCATGTTTAGCACAGAATGTCAGCCAACAGGGTTTCAGCGTAGGTGCACGAAGAGAACGGGACGCGGAGCAACAGTTGGGTAATTCAATTTATTGCTTTTATCATCTGCATCTTGCCACTAACTTCCCCAGAGCAGATATGTGAACACAAAGCCTTGTGACTTCAGAGCAGACATGCAAACAGCTTTCCATGCCTGAACGTAGGGTCACTGTGCCCTCTACTGGATAAGCAGCGACAGGACAGAGCCAGAAGGGTTAAATGACATGAAATGTGTCCTTACTTGAAATTTATTTTATTTGGATGAGTTAGACCCTTAAAGGAAATTTATGAGATCTTCTTAAACACAATGCATGTTTATGTTTTGCTGATGAAAAGCAGGGGAAGTCTTCAGATTTTCCTTTTGATATCTGACTTGCTGTTGGTGTTCAGGTTTAAGAAGTCTTATCTGATTAGCCTGAGGACACTGGCTGTAGAAACGTTGCATAAATTCAGTTGTGTCTGACACTTTTGATTCATTCACAGCCAACCGACAGTTGGTGTGTCCTATAAAGCAATACTGATTTAAAACTAAGGCACAACTGATGCCAGTGTCTGCTCATAAAGGTGGGGGGAGATCATTGAGTCACGCAGAAATGTCAGGATAAACCTGTCTTCTCACCTTTTCCTGTTAAAACAAGCTCAACGCTTGCTTTGTGTGTCAGTACTAAGTAATCAGCAGTATCTCCCATCAGTCATTAATCACAATTACAAGTCAGCTTACAGCCAGAGACTGTTAGTCTGGCAGTAAGGCGCTCAAAGCGGTGAATCCACCTTTGAATATCTGAGTATCAAGCTCAGATTTACCAGTATCGCACTGCTATTTATTATATTTTGCCTGGAAAATATTAAATACATGTGCAAACATACTTTGAAATACATTAGGCACATCCTGAACTGTTCTCCAACACCACTATTTAAAATGTAGCTCCAAGAACATCCCCTTAAGAAAGTTTTTGCATTCAAAGTTGGCTGCCCATGGTGCTTACCCTGCAGGGTGATAATACTCCATCACCCTTTGCAGTGTAAAAGAAAAACTACACTACAAAAATGTCTCACCCATTGGAAGCCAAATCTAGTAAGTCAGGCCTAGTCAAGTAAATGTACAGCATTATAACTAGAGGTGTTAACCTGGGCTAAAACAGAACAAGTGGAAGTGTCATGTCATGCTATGTTACAACAGGTACAGATTTATCAATAACTGTTCTAAAAGATTTTATTTTAATGCTCAAGGTTTTGGAGATGCACTTTTTGATCTGCGTTACCACTGCTTGAATCAGCTGAACAAATCAGATCTGACAATTGAGGTCAGGAACCTTCTAGAAGCAGGCCTTTATATAACCAACCTTGCAGGCAGTGGAAATGCTGACACTATGTGGCTATTTCAGATACTGCAGGTCACTTTCCAGCTGATTTCCAACTACTAAACCCTTGGGGGTTTAAGAGGGGAAAAAAAAGAAATTACACAAGTCTCTTTGGCACTGCTGCGCCTTCACGTATGAAAGGACGTCCAGAAACAAGTATTATGTGAAATAACTTTATTGAGTTTATAAACATCACAAAAAACACAAGGAAACAAAAAAAATAAAAATAATCCCACCTGAACGATTCTTCACTTCTTCCCACAAATCTTTAACATCTGCAAGAAAACACCGATGTGTGAACATCTCATATGTACAGTATATACAGCATGTACAGTGTCCATGTGCTCTGCCCCGCGAGTGCGGGTTTAGGTATGTTTGCGTGCACTCGAGGATTGGCCTGATCTGACTGGGATCCACTGGCCGTAGGGCTTCCTACGCTCCACGCTGTCCACTCGGGGAGTTACCTTTGCTGTAGGAGGAGCTGCAGCTGTTGGCTTAGCAACAGAGTTCTGAAAACAAACAATTTTTATTTTATTATCACGAGTGATTCAGAGCAGTGTGAAACAAAGGAAGACTCACTTTAGTTTAGGTCACTTACGTTAATGCTGAAAGCAATTTTTCCTTTCTGGGACGACCTTGGGCTGGAGACGTCATCAGGCTCCTCCTGTGTGCCCTGTTGAAAAACAAGGACAACAAGTAGTTACTCACAAGCCCCAAACTGGAGGCAGAGTGAGCTTTGACAGTTTGTGAAGGTCATATTAGATTAACTGCTTCTAACACAGTTAAGCTTTTCTACTGCGTAGGTAGGTATAACTTCCAACAAACTACAGCTCTCATGCAACCCCCAAACACTTAATCCAAGCTTCAAGGTAAGACCTTGAAACAGAATCTCAAAACAAATTATTAAAAAAAATAATAATAATAAAAGGAAAAATATACAGTTGCAGAATGGTGGTCACGCAGCTTTCCCAGCCCCTTAGCACACACCATGTGTACCAACTTATCTTTGGTATATGGAGAGGAGTTCTTCATCTGTTTTTAGCTCTATAATGCAGTCCACACACGTGCGCTCCATCAGCGAGTGGAGGGCTCTGCTAAATAAACAACCCACTTCAACTGCAAGCATAAATACATTTGTAATATCAAATTTTTACTTCCTTTCTACAAGGTGAATCAGTAATAACACATCTGAGTTGGCTGTATCTATGTGTGCAATTAGCAAGTATCTAAAATGTGAGATGTGACATCTACATTTGCATTTATTTGGCCTCTAGTGGAGAAAATGCAGATTGTGAAGATTACAAGGAGTACATTTTGTTATCACCCAAGTCACATGACAGCCCTTTAATCCCAGGTGCCGATGAGTGAAGGAGACCACTGTCATGTCATCTATGAAGACAGGAATAAATAAAGAGCATGTGTTCCCCTCAAGGTCCAAAAGGTTAAACAAGACAGGAAAGTCAACAACACCGACCACAATATAGTCACAGCTATAAAGTCTGAGTGCTGAATCATTTAAAAACAATGCATTAACCTCTACCTTGTGATTAAAAGTTAGAGAGCACTGCTGTGCACAGGAGATATTTCTAAGCTTCTTCATATCCCTCGTCTTTATATGGAAAGAAAATGCACATCAAAGTCTTTAGAGTATTAAAAGCTCCGCCTTCAGTGAATGGCAGGTTCCACATACAGGTAACGTTTCCTGCCACACTCACCTGTGCTGCGGTCTTTTCGGAGCCGTGTCTCACCCTTTTCTTTGGCTCACGCTCGGGTTCTGACAGGATTGGTTTCACACTCTCAGGAAGTTCCAGTTTCTCCACTCCCAGAATCTTCATGGCGTTTGCCTTTGCAGCTTCGAGGAGTTCCCTTTTATCTGCTCGACACAAACCAAATGAAGAAATTTAATACGAGCATTATTACTGCTTGCTGCCAATTTCTGACATCAACTACAGAGCTTACCACACAGACTGAGGCTGACAGAACGTCCAACAGATCGGGATCGGCTCCTGGATGAGGATTGTGAAAATCTGCATCGATACTGGCTCACGCGGCCCCTGGACCTGCGGAAGGATGACCTGGATCGGGAAATTGAGCGGGACCTGGAGGGAGACCTGTACCGTCTGCGATGCGAGCATCTGGCTGGCGAGCGGCTGAATGAGCGAGTGTGGGCCCTGTAACAGCGGGGTGGGGAATGACTAGAACGACCTCTGCTGCGTCTGCTGTGGTCGTCACATCGACAGCGAGAGGAGCGTCTGTGGCAGCGGGGGTAGGAGCGTGACCTGGAGCGAGAAGACCTGCTCCTGGAAGAAGATGAGGACGATGAAGATGATGATCTGTAATAGCGTCTGCGTCTGTCGCGCCCTCTGTAAGAGCCTGAGGAGTGGCTGCTGTCATAGCTGCTCCTGGACACAGAGCGGGATATGGAATAGGATCGGGATGACCTGGGGCTTTTCTGGTCAAAGATCACATTGAGGCCATCGCTCTGGCGAGCACGGGCCATTTCGGAATGAGAGCCTGTTCCCTTGGCCATTATCTGGTCTTCTGTCAAAGGCTGGAAAGAGAAAAGAAAACCTGCATAAAAACGACAAGAAAAATACTAAAATTACTAAGCTTTTTTTTTTCCTCCCCCTCTCTCCTCCCCTGGTGCAAGTCCCTACTACTAGATTTACTAGCCCTGCGCAAATTTGCATAAATTCCCCTGAACCCAACACCCTGCTTTCACAGGCAAACACACCCCCTGCCCCCCAACCAGAAGAGATTCTGGTCTTTCCTTACCTGCAACCTACAATACACTATGGTAGTTTTTATGTGCAATATTTCTCATGCATGCCTGTCCATAAACATACATACACACACACACAGAGTACATATATTTATATAGCCACAACTTACATAACATGCATAAAGTCTAGTTATACACACACACACACACACTTTTCAATACACGTGTCCATATTTATGTTTCCAGACGTTAGTATAGTGCACTTTCTATACTGTGCTGTGTACAGTTTTTATTTTTGCTGCTTTTGTCTTGCACTGTCCACTTTTCTGCAATAACAATGCAGATTTTCCACTTGTGGGAATAATGTCGATTTGCTGCGTGCGCGCGTGGGCAACATTGCCATTTGTTTACTCCGATCCAAGGCCAAACCTCTGTTACAACCTTCAGAAATTCCTGCCAAATCGATACAAAAGACAGACATTCACAATATATGGGTACACAAGTCTGTTTTATTTCAGTGTTTCAAACTTTACAGCGTTTGCAGACCCAGTGTCCATCATCCCTGCATTTGGCACAGGTGAATTTCTGACATGTTGCACAGGTAAATCTGCTGCGATTCCTGTTGCGGCTCTCTTGCACCTGGCACTGCGTTGTCTTTACAGTCCCTGTCACAGCAGCTGCAGCAGCTTGCCTCTGTGCTAATATTTCCTTGTGCTGTATGAATCGGCAACGAAGTTCCTGAGCTAGAAGACTCAGAAACAATCTTCTTTTGCCTGTCCACCCTGTACATGCCTTGTACAAAATGTAGGCATTCACCACCGCTAGGTCCAGTATATTGCAGAAAACCGCTACTGGCCACCTGCGTGTTGCTGCTCTTACGGAATACATCCGCGCAAGTTGAGGAAGTTTACGCCGGACTTTATTCACTGTGCCCCTTAATGTCGTTTTGCGTTGCAGCAGTCTGTGCGACAGTGACAGTGAAATAAAGAAATTGTCCATTGTGACATTGCTCCCATCAAACAAAAACAGTTTCATGACTACGTTCTCTGCCAGCCTCTCTCCCTTCTGATCACTGGGGTCCTTTCCCCAAGTAAGGAGATGCACTGTAGACATATTCCTCTTCCGTGGAGGCATGTTGGTTTCTTGTTCCGTCTCCTTTTCAGATTCTTCTGAGGAGATATCAGTGGCCTGCTGGACAAATGAAACCTCTCCTCCATCAGTCTGCTTCGTCCATTTCCTGAAGCAAGGCCAAAAGCCTGTTGCGTGGAGAGGTTCTTCCTGCTGGCAGTGATACGGAGACCATCCTGATGTGTGTGTGATTCTCCTGCCTAGTCGGTCTGCATTTATGCACAGCGCTGTGCTGTAGTAATGCAATGCCAGTCATACACAGTCACAATGGAATAATGGAAGATCTGTGCTGAGAGTCAAGGAAGGTATGAATGTGTGCCTTTCATAATTGCAGGTCAGTCAATGTGTGGGATATTTTATATAGACATTTGTGACGGTTGTAACACAGAGGTTTGGCCTGTCTTGGATCTGAGCTACTCTGAGTAAACAAATGCATTATCCATTATCCTTGAGGCCTGGCACATTGCAGACCTCAAGGATAATGGGTGGTTGGCACAACAAAAGCTGGAGGAGAAACGAGCTGACGACCTGTGAAAAATCTCAGCAGGGATGATTAACACCTCAGAACTTGCACCAGAAAATAAAAAAGCCAGTAATTCTAGTAGGTGTTGGATTGAGGGAAGTTACGCAAATTTGTGCAGGTTTAGTAAATCTAGTGTTAAGTGATCAACACGCCTCAGTAATTTTAAATACTTTACTGGAACGAAGTCTTTTTAATGTGGCATTACCACCACTTTCTCAATGACCTAGAGAGAAAGATCCCTAGAGCAAAACGCGACTGCAGACTACTGGTAAATCACATTTCAAGGCAAGCTAAAACTAAAAACTGCTCCCTGAACATTAAACAGCTTATAAAAGGAATACTTTAAGTTACATTCTGTGTTAGAAACGTGTGTCAGCGGTTAAAGTCTATTAAAAGACAGCATAACCGTTGCATAACCACTCTGCTGCCCCTAGTGAGCAAAGCAGTGTTGTGTAACCTCACCGGCTAAACCGGCTTGAACTGGAAAGTTCCAGGTTGACGTAACCCTGAGCTAACGCGTCTCCATCGTTGAGCAACATTCGCAAATAATAACTTATCCACATCACTCAATTTGCATTAGTCACAACCTTTTTTGTTTGTTTGTTTGTTTTTAATCTGAAACCGTTTCGTGTAACTCTAACTTAAAAATAAAATAAAGCCAACGGCGATGTTTGTCTTACCAGTTCGACTGTAAGTAGAAGGTCTTCTTTCTGTTGAAGTCGATTCAAAGGGCAAACGCTGTGGCAAATTGTTGCCCCCCAGAAGTATATCAAAAGACGAAAAGCTGTCAGAGAAACTCAAAATGCTCGAATTTGTTGGTTTGTAGCCAATTAGCTCAGAAAAAAAGCGATAGTAGCGTCTTCCTCGAAGTTCACTCTTCCACCGTCGTCACTCTAATGTAGGCGGGGAGAGACCGCAGCGGGCTTTAAACCTGCTTCTGGAAATTTCCATTCACGTGATGTTCGCGACGATTGGATTCTTTTGAATGACTCGCGGGCTTAACGATTCTTTTTAGGAACAAAATAAGTCGAGTTATCTTCCCTTTAGCGGCTTCTGCTTTTTTAAATCTCCGCAATATTCATTCTTCCTTTAATCGTTGTTTATGAATCGTGCCATATTTGTGTTTCTACAATCAGTATAGGTTAAAAACAAGGTAAAAGAAACCGATTCAGCGGGTAACTGATACAGTTGGTGAAAATAATCAAATCGTTCAGGGCGACCGATAAACCCACTGAGAAAAAGGCGCATTGAGGGTTTTGTGTTTTGAAGGCCTCAGTGCTGCAGAAAAAGCTGCACACACAGTTCTGAGATGCAGTAAAAGCTATTATTTAAGTATTATTTATAGAGGAGTTTAATCCTGATACCGAGCAAAGATTAGGATGGATGTATTCAGTGTATTATGTGCAGGATAGAGTTTACAAATGAATTCGGCAATGATTATGATTTCATTATATTGCATTTAAACAAAAGCTTGCTGCAGCAAATAGCAGAGCATGATGCGGTAGGTGAAGGGAGGGGGGCAGTTTGGAGTTTCTAGAAAATTCACATAGACCTGAAAGATTACATTATATCTGCAGCATTATCATTGATAAAGGGATAAAAGATGCATCACAGCATCAGCAGGTTATTGCTGTATTACAAGTCTGAGTGGTGAGTAAACATAGACTAGACATCAGTGTGATTCTCCATATCATTTCATTGATACTCAACATAAACAGCCAGTAAATGGTCAGATGGATTACATAATACTTCAAATTTAACTGCATTTATTATACGGGAAGAAAACGGAATCCGTGAAGTGCAGAGGAATTATTTTGATATTACAAATTTACGACTTGTTCTAACCCAGTTCTTACTTAGCATCATCCATTTTGTTGGACTAAAAAAGAGTTGCAATGATTTGTATTAACCTATCCTTTCAAATAATGTTATATATTGCTATAGGTCTTTTGGTATTGGTTTACTTTGATAGCTGCTTGTTTCAGTCGAGGTTTCTTTTAGGATAAGGGATGGGAAATCCTTTAAACATGTTGGGGGGCCAAGCTTCAGCTGCTATAACTCAATCAAATGTGTCTTTGTTCTTGTTGAGTATTTGTTGAGTTGAGTAACTGATACTTTCTCATGTTTCTGATGTCTCCCTATCAGCGTCATTATCTTCCCTCCTCACTATTGCCCGTGTTTTATTTTGCTAATCTCTCTTCTGTTATTCATTTAGCTTTGCCTCTTTGTAACGTCTACCCCACCCACATTGGCTTGTCCTCCTATTGTTCGTTGTTTTGGTTTGTTTCTTTTTTTTTCCGCTTTTTTTTGGGGGGGCATTGGCCATCAAGTCTTTTCCCCTTTCTATCAGTCTAAAGAACTCAAATATCTGGGTAAAAAGGTGCAATTTCAGTATTATATTCGTTTTTCTACATTGTAAAGGAATGTTGCAGAAACTCAAGAAACCAGTCAGCACACATCTTCAAACTTAAGAGTAAATCAAATAAAACAAAATTTCAAAAAAGGCCTTGAAACTAATTATCCAAACTTTGTCCTACATAAAAGAGAAATTTTATTTTAAATAAAAAATGACAAATTTCACTATTTCCACATTTAATAGTATAAACCCAATAAGTTTTATGGTTTTTAGTGGAATAATAATTGTTTGTTTTTGTTGGCTTTTTAAATTGTATTTTAATGGTTTATTTTTGGCTTTTTGTACTTTGCCGTTGCATGTCAGGCCATGACTGAAGTCTTTCTCAGCAGGAAGGCTGTTAAAGTGACAAAAGACAATTAAAAATCTGCTTACATTCTCTAAGGCCATCCAGCGTAATTGAATTTAAGATATTATCAGTCAGCTGAATGGGAGTTATCATTGCGTCTTCAACCAGAATGGGTCTTCAACACCTTCTAGACTCTAGAAGGTGTTGAAGACCCATTCTGAAATCTTAATGAATGATTCTTTCATATATTCTCCTTCCGTGAACGGCTTCCCATGCTTGACTATTTGCTAAATGGCCATAAAACTTGCATAGTTGAATTTGCAGACTTCATCCACTTCTTCAACTGATTTTTCCTCAGATCAGCCTTCCGCTTCAGTTCTTCAGCTTTATTTCTCTCCCTCCGGGTATTGTTCTGCAAAGGCTGTGTTCAATGAGAGACTTGAGTATCAAAAAGCACCACTGAACACCACAGGAAATCATTCCTGCCTGTGGCCATTTCCCTGTACAACTCATCCACTTAAGACACTGTATACTGCAATAGCTACACCCTTTTTGCACACGCTCTTCTTCTTATTCAGCTATTTATCAATAAGTGACATAAATCTATATAAGTCATGTATATATTGTGTCTATTTCTTACTTAGTGTATTGTCTTTCTTTGTTACTGTTTATACTGGAGCACTGTAACCAAAATAATTTCCCCTAGGGATTGATGATTCTGAAATGAATCTGCCCGGGCATCATTAAATGTTTCATTTTCTTCAGATATTTTTCTTTCCTGACATTTCTCCATACTTGGCCTCCCTGGGGTTGAAAGTCTTGATATGCTTATTTTGAGCAACAAAAAATTAAATAGTCAAAGGAGCTTCAGTACTGAAGAAGCATCTCGGATGAGAGGTGAAACATCTTCAAGCAACTTAAAGAAGTCCAGACGCTTTTCTTTGCAAGCTCCTTTGACTACGATGACCTGGATGAATGAGAACCTTCACAGACAAAAAAATAAAAAAATAAAAAAATTAGAACTACAATTTAAAAAAACGTGTTTAAAAAAAAAAGAACTGACACAAATAAAATACACTTCAAATAAATTCTGATAATTTATTTTCCCAAGGAGCTGCATGTGACCCCTGTTCTAGAGGTCAGGAGGTTGTTATCACTGGCAGGAATCATTTACCGTATGCTTGACACCTCTACTGTCTGTTTCCTATGCAAATAATTTCACAACCTTACAGCTTCATTAACGACCCAGCCAACCTCCCTGCTCTCTCATAAAAGCCCAAGTGAAATGTGATGTTTATTTATGTTATATATACAGGATTTTCCTCTATCATGAGATGGAGGACTAGAAGATGAGTCTGGTAACAATTGTAGGTTAAAACGATGCCTTTCATATGCTGCCTTTTTTTGGAATACATAAGGATGAAAGTTTACCCAAAATGCACTTTTTAAAGTTCTCTCCATTGTATTATCAGAAAACAGCTCAAACACCCAGAGTACCAAGATTTGTTCCTGTTCCTCTGTGTCACAGACATTTAACTGGTGGAGGTTTTCTATTCAAACTGTGATATATTCCCTGATGTTGATGCTGAGTGTTGGAATCATTGCTTGGACTGTGATGCAGAGTAAAATGAATTTGGTAAATTGACTGGTACTTATACTATGCCTTTCTACTCAACTTGAGCACCTAAAGCGTTTTTTATTCCAATATGTTATGATCCCTGAGTGGTGGACACAGTTTTATTTATGGTTCCTTTCTGAGGAGGACTCATGTTTGTGTTTTTTACAGAACTGTGAACCTTAATGTTAGAGTTTGTATTGTTGATTGTCATTTATGCTTAGAAATATTTACTTATATATGCTTAGAGTTTTGTAATTAGTTGTAGATTGGTAGAGGTTTTGATCCTTGATAGTCTGCAAACTTTGTGTGTATTAGACAGCACTTTGGGAGCATGAGAGGTCATACCGTGTCTTATTGTTTTATCGGTCAGGATCAACGTAGTTGCGTCTGTTCTAGCTCTAAGTGCTCTTTGTTTAGATGAACTGCAGGACTTCCTCACCGTGTTATCTAGGATGAACCATCTAGGGTGAGGGGGAGGCTACCCTCTTCCTGACCAAGGATGTTTGACCCTTTGATCAGCAACACACACACACACACACACACACACACACACACACACACACACACACGACACACAGAACACACACACACACACACACACACACACACACACACACACACAGTATCTTTGTTAATGATCCTTATGTAAGACGTCATATGTTAATGAACCTATGCATATTCATGTAACCTCAATAAAAGGACAGTGTACGGGAGGACGGACGAGAGCAACTGGGGTCAAGCGAAGGAACGGTGCCTGTCCGGTTCTCTCCCGTGCACGAGAAACATGAAGAAGCTTTGCCTACTTGTGTCTTGCTTTGCAGTGTAATTATATTGCCTTCAACGTTCCAGCGGATGGGTTCAAGCTACAAACCTATCACTTAACAATACTTTTGTTTAATTATTCCTCCCTGAGGGAATCTCTACAGTCTGTCATATATGTCTTATATTTTATGTTATCTTTCTGTTTGGATTTTCTGTGTGTCTACGTTCAAATTAGTATTTAGAGTTCTATTCATGGGGTTATTGTTTACAAGTCTTGTTTATTTTGTGATGCTTTCTGTCTTTATGGTTCATTTTCTAGTGTTGCGGTTTTGGTATACACACATTACTTTTAGTTACCATCCCTACATCAGTCTCTGCTCTGTTTGTCTTTCACTTTGCTTCTGTGTGATTCTGTCTTCCCCTGTGTTTTGTTGTGTCTTAATTCCTGTTTTATTTCAGTAGCTGTTGGTCTCCTGTAACTTGTCTGGTTTTACTTCCTCGGCTTGTTGTCTTCATTGTTTTCAGCTATCTTTAATTACACTCCTAGTTCTATTTCAGTCATTACTTCTTGTATGTGTATATCACCTGAGCATTTCTGCACCCTTTGTTGTGTTATCCATTTAACTGTGTGTCTTGTGTTTCCTGAGCTTGAGCTCCATGTGATTTCTGATTATGTGTATTCCTTGGCATTGCTACTTGTGTAATTTTGGATTTGTCCTTATCAGCATGAAATACGTGCCTCTCTTGACCGCTCTCTTTTGCGTCCTGCTCTTGTCTTCTCAAAATTGCCAGCTGACTATGGTATAAAAGGAAATTAAATGTAGGCTATTTTTCAGCTTTGAACACTTAATTTGGATATTTCCCATGCTTATTAAATTACTCAAATACTAAAAAGTAATTTAAACTGTTGTCCCATCCCGATGTACTTTGATACATACTATTAATATGTGTGGTGTGAAGATCACCTTTTGTACAGCATCATTAAACGCATTAAATTTATAAAAGGTGAGACAGCATTTATTTAATTGTTATAGCTATGAAAGTGTTATGCTTTGCAATTTATTTATTTATTTTTGGTTCAAAATCGGAGCAGTTGTATTAATAGTGATTGCATAGATGTGGTATAGAAACTTTTTTCTCCTGTAAAAAAAAAAGACCCCATAAGTCTCAAATTTTTTACATACTAACTAAAACTTTTTCAGACTAAACTTTGAGAACCTTTAATAAAATCTGAAATTTTATATCGCTATACCTACAAACTATCTATCTACCTTGTAAGCCTGCAGGCTTATAATTTGTATTTGATTAGGGCTTAAAAGGGAGAAACTAACGACTGTACCGTCATTGGGAGAAAGTGAAGTCGTGAATGCATTTCAAATGCAAATAAAGGAAGTCTCGGGCGATCTCGCGACATTTTATGTAACGTCTACTTAGCAGTACTGTTTACTTTGTCGCTTCCTCCTCTTTCCTGCGTTATAAAAGCGGAGCGTGCTCACACCTCGCTGTTCACCTGATTTGATCGCAGGCTGAAAATGGACGCGCTCACCGTGCTGCCATCCAACTTCGGATATGTTATCCTCACGTACCTGTACAGCTGGATCATGCTGGGGTATTTGGCAGTTAAGGTTGGGGGAGCCAGAAAGAAGTACAACGTGAAAGTAAGTGAAAAACGAACACTGCACGCTCTGAAGTGATTTTTATTTGCATCTCGGGCTTATTTCACGCATGCTTGATATTTATTCTGCAGTATCCCACCATGTACAGCGACAAGGAGCAAGTCTTTAACTGCATCCAGAGGGCGCATCAGAACACCCTGGAAGTGTACCCTCAGTGGCTGGTTTTCCAGACCATCGCAGCTCTTGTTTACCCGGTAAATTTGATCATATACACTTAAATCAGTCTTCACTACTAAGTTTTTTGTTTTATGCATTTATTGTGTTAGTTCAGTGGGTCAGGGGCCGAGCAGGAACACGCCCGCGTGAACTTTGGCATGATTTTTCCAGATAACAGTCTAGTTCAAACGTTAGTGTCAGAGTGAATAAGCAGATTTTCCTCGATCACAGGGGTGTGTCCACGACTTTTTTTTCTCTGTGGTGGATTGGGGGTGCACAGTAAAACAGAAGTTATGGTCATAAATAAACAGAGTTTATAAAATATAAATCTAATAACGTTAAGTAGGTTAAAAATCTGGGATATCTCACTACAGATCACATAAGAACGGTTTACGATATATAGATAGCATGCAAATATCCTGTTAGGCAGGTTTGATGTATGTGCAGAGAGCGGGAAGATCCTTAGAGGAAAGTAAGTTTACAGAAAGTTTAAGTGGTCGATAATGACAGGTCAGTGAGGAAGTGAAATGTTTGTAGCTGCTGAAGTGAGCACAATTAAAGATGTCAGAAGAATTGTATTTGCAGGCTCAGTGCTTTTGAAAAACAGATTATTGTAGCAGATTACTAAATATAAAAAATTCAGTGCACATATCAGTGCACATATCAGACTCATCTGTGGAGTGGAGACTCTGGTGGAGCACTCTCTGTCTCTTTTTTTCTTTTTAGAAAAAAATCTGTGCATATGCTTGGTTTGTTACTTTATTTGATAACTGTTTGTTAGTAATGATTCAGGCCAAAGACCAGCGGTTACTCAAAGACCTCACTGAACCTGTTAGAGCCCCTGATACCTGTGAGAGTGCATGACAAAGAAAGAGAGACAAGAAGGCATTTAGACACTTATGACAGTAGGAGGAGTGTTTGAATAGAGGTAAATGATCTCAAATAAATAAATAGATGCGATCTTTATGTATGTTCATGGACACAAATCACCATATATTTATATGATGGTTTTCCAGACAAAGCGGTGAAATGTTGAAATACCTCATGAAAGGGCTTCAGCACATATAGCGATTGTTATTTTAACCAAAATTGCAATCTTTTTCTGACCTTGACCCGGTAGTTTTTAATGCCTTAACAAACCCAATGAAGGCATTTTTAATTAATAATATAAAAAAGGGCAGCACAGTGGCATGGTGGTTAGCACTGTTGCCTTATAGCAAGAAGGTCTTTTTGTGTGGAGTTTGCGTGTTCTCCCCGGGGCCTCCGACTTCCTCCCACAGTCCAAAGACATGTACTTAGTGGGGTACGGTAAATAGGTGATTCTAAATTGCCCATGTGAATGTGAGTGCATATGGTTGTCTGTCCCTCTGTGATAGACTGGCACGGTGTACCCTGTCTCTCACCCTGTGACCCTGATAAGGATAAACAGAAGAGAAAGGATGGGATATAAAAATAAAATGATATGAATGCAATGTGTGAATCTGTGGTGTGTAGGACCCAAACTGGATAATTATCGATTCGTTAATGTGTACTTGTGTTTAATATTCCAGGTAGAAGTAATTGTACTTTATATTCTGCTGGATGGTCATATCTTTAATAATTCATTATATTTTTAGGATATTGTTTTATAATGTGCTGAAAGTAGCACAACAGGAATATTTAAATAAAATAAAAGTAGTTTAAATCTATATTTAAGTTGAATTCATGAGTAATGTAATGATTCTGTGTGTACTTTATATCAGCGGCTTTGGTGAGGGGCAGCTGTGCCCTCATCTGGAAACTCTCCTGACTTCCTCCATTCTTTCTAACTCTTATTTGTGTGCACTTCTAACCAGCTGTCCGCATCTGTCTTGGGGGTTATTTGGGTGACCAGCAGGTTTTCCTATGCCTGGGGCTACTACACAGGAGGTAAGACTGAAATTAAGTGAATGGAGTCATGATACGTAAAATTTATACACTCACGTTAATATTTTATTAATAAATAAAGAGTTATGTTAGTATTAACCCCTAATCAATACCACAATCAGTAATGTCTACATTGGGTTGGTGTCTACAATTATGCCATGTCATAATATGCATGATATGGCAGTTGGACAGATGTTCAGAGCTGAAGTCCAGGTGCTGCAAGAGTTACAGCCCTGTGATAGTCTGAGCAGTTTTATTGCTCAGTATCTACGTTGTTTAATCATTTACATTTGATAACATATGGGTGAAAAGTTACTAAGCTAAGAAGTCAATGATCTGCATTATTAATGGAAGCAAAACATTTAAATGATCATGTGTTCAGAACTTCAGAGAAGACAGAAAAGTTTAGCCTCGTTTTCTTCGTATAATCCTGATTTGATCAATGTTTACTTTGTCCTTTTTATTGCAGATCCTGCCAAGAGGATGAACGGTGCTTACGGCTACATTGGCTATTTCGGAGTCATCATTCTCTCCATATCTGTTGCCCTGCAGCTGCTCGGCTTCCTCTAAGATGACTGTCATCTTGTGTTTGCCCATCTTACTGAAGAATCTGCTCGTGTATAGTGAACAATATTGCATCTTAACAAAACCATGCTATAAACTGTCTATATACGACTTAAAACCTTTTTTATGAACCACTAACCTGATATTCTGATATTTCTGTGACTATATACTCCATGTAATCAAAATTCTACAATAGTCATCAATAAAGTAAATGCTGTCTGATGGTGCAGCCTTAAATGGATTCTGCGTGCACTCAGGTAGTACAGATTATGGTCACTGAGAGGGTCAGAGGCAGCAGGGCTAAAGAGCGTGTCATGTGACTCACACATGAGGTATCAGGCGCAAATCCCCCATCTGTTCGAGCCCATAGTCAGTGGCTTCTAGATGATCTACATCCTGAGAAACAAGTCCACCAAGGTCAGCCCAAGATAATAAAGTCCTTTTTTTTATAACTACTGTACAATAGAATTACCACAGAAAATGTTGTTGTTTTTTTTAATTGACAGGGAATAAGTCCAGGTGATGAGCTGGTGGGGTGTTTTCTTTCATTTTGCGCACTAAAAGCTAAATAAAACTTCTTTTTTTTTTTCTATGTTAAAATGTTACAGCCCATATAGTTGTACAGAGGGGTTCCTTTGATGTATAAAAACTGAGATGTATTATTGGAAGTTAAGACATCTCATCTCTTTGCCATAGTTTAACAAAATGTAAGATACTTTGTTCAACAGACAGGAGCAGAGAAACCAAAATGTTATATTCTCATATGACGACGTGAGGTTTCAGGAGGTTAATTTGGGAATGAAAGAAGACAAAGGATGAAAGAAATAAGATGTACTTCATTTATCCCAAAAACTGAGAAACTAGTGTGTTACAGTCACCAAAACACAAAATAATTGTCTCTCAATAACACAAATTTAACCAGCTTAGAAAGATTACGCCCACACACACACACAACAATAACAAAATAAGGAGCTCAGTTAAATAAAGATAAAAGAAGTGAAGAGTTCAATAAACCCAAATCAAAATATCATACAACAAGGAGATTAATGAGTAAAATATATAAGGTCATGCTATATATGATTCCAATGGTTTATATGAATAAGATGTACTTTATTCCAATAATAAATAAAGTACATCTATATATGATTCCAGTGTTTTATTGGAATCATATATAGCATCGCTGTGATTTTAAAAAGGATAGTCAGAGGAATAAAGAGTGGGAGAGCTGTGTGACACAAGGAAAAAAGTAGGATTAACTGTTTTATTGGAATCCGGTAAAATAAGCCTAACGGGATATTGTTGTCTTTATTTGTTTTGTATGAACTCTGAATCTGAATTCTTTTGCAATTAATTGTTTAAATCATATAAAGAAATGTGGACAGAAATGTAAAGTATTTTATTGTATTAGAATAAAGTGCCACAATTCTACTTATATGTCACATATATATATTGATTATTATCATATCATATCATTCCCTTATATTATAAATAGCATATAAGTGTGCCAAATGTGCGGCCCAGTAACAGTAACTGGTCCTCCAGAGGATCCTGTTCAGCCCGCTCAATAGCTGTGCAAAGAGTGATGAACAGTGTTAAAATGCGCAGGTACTGTAGAGATGTGATGCCAACCTTATTTCAGAAACACTAGTGTCATTAATGAGTCATTAAATGGGAAACTGTGAATCCTTTTTATATTAATTGCACTTATTTAGAAAGCTACTATGCAATAATTTTACTGGTCAGTAACTGGAATTAGAAAGGAGAGATGTTTACAAATTCACACTTTATCCGTTGCTCCTGAAGGCAACAACATCAACAGCGTCTTTGATCGAAAAGGGTGTGGGTTGACTGCGCATGTGCATGACGAACCTCTGTCGGAAGCAAAGTCGGGTTTGTCCAAAGGTTTTACACACCAAAAAGCGAGAATAAAAGGTAGGGATTCCTTTGAAAATGGCACGAGGAACGGGTAACGCTGTCGGGATGTGTGTTTCTATCCGTTTCCACCGCTGTCGTTTGGCTCGTGGTATTTTTTCAGCAACTTCGTAGCGAGAAGAAACCTTCAAGGAAATGTTTGCTAGTACCAAAGCGATGAACAAAAGAAAGCGACAGCGCAGGGTTTTAATAAAACACACGAGCTTTGTTTGAGTTCCTAAAACTTATACCTGCTATTATCATCCCTTTAGGGGCTTAATGGATATTGCATGTGGCGATTAAACGGGATAAATGTGGAGTTACAGTATTGTTGGTGTTTGTGCGCGAGCACGAGCCTACTGTACGGCGCCTGCGCACTAATGGATTTTTGTGTCAGATTTCAGTCCACTTTTCTGACTTCGCTTATTGATTATTGGAAATAAGCATAATGAACAGCTGTTTTTCATGTTGCCCGCACTTACATTAGTGGAGTCAGGAATACACCTGGCTGGCTGTGGAAAGTGTGATGTCATCATTTATTTAAACTTTAATAAATCAGCTGTTCCTCCTGTACACAATGGGGTGGAAATTTTGCTGAGACACTTTTCCTTACTGCATTCAGTGACCTATTTTTACTGTTTTAAGAGTCACATAACGAGTCATCTGTGTCATTGTTGTTATGCATTCTCCAGACGGTGGCCTCCAGGGACGCTGTAATAATCTAGTAGCTGTGGCAACAGCCAGAGCGTTGATGTTCAGTTATTGAACCTAAAGTAGACTGCTTAGCATCATTATTTGAGTAGGTAGGTTTCCACGAGTCCTGAGGTTCAGGACAAATCCAGAGTACGTGTGTCCTCCACACCTCCATCAAAAGTCAATGGGAGCTGAAATCTACTCCCGGACAAGCTACTGTTCTGTCCGGTGTTATTTGTGTATTATTTTCAGTTGTATAATTTTGTTTTGTTTTGTTTTTTTACCAATTTCATTATTTTGCTATTTGTATTTTATTTCATTATACTGAACATTTAAAAACAAAATTATATTACTGTTTCGCCCCTTTTCCCCTCTTGACCTCCTTAATTCAATACATTTATTTGATATTTAACAAACAGTTTTAGCCTGTTGGGTTTTATAGTTTTTCTTTTCTGAACTTTTTAAATTTTTTATAGTCAGTGTATATATTCTATGAAAATATGTATTTAAGATTGAATTGAATTATTTTATTTCGATTTTTTTCTTATTCACCTTCTCATTGTATTATCTTCAGCTTTTTAAGGTTTGACTTGATTTGATTTTAACAGATTTTTATGTGTAATATTTATATTTTACATTTTACATTAATAAAAAGATATGTTATTTGTTTTTTTTTCAGACTGTTTAAACTGAGCTCCCTTTCTCTTAATTCAAATCCTGACTTACACCTACATTTACTTTTTTCCAGAGTCATGTCGGGATTTCTGGATGGGATCCGGTGCGGAGACTGTGAGTGTAATGTGGACTGGGGAGAGCGAAGAAACACAATTGCCTCTATAGCTGCTGGAGTCCTGGTATTTCCACTGATTTCTTCAAGACAATAAAGACATATATATAAATCTGTATAGAAGATTTTACATATTTACATAACCAGGGATGTTGTTTTTGCAGTTTTTCACCGGCTGGTGGATCATCATTGATGCTGCAGTGAAATACCCGGCACAGGATGAATTTCATCATGCATATCACACCTGTGGAGTCATCGCTACCGTGGCCTTTCTCATGTAAGACAGACTGCAGCTGTTTGGTGTTTCTGAAGCTTTAAAGCTCAACCTGCAGGTTTTCCAAATCACATGCGTAATATCACAGAGGAAGTAGAGCTGATGTCACATGACCTTAAAAAAAACCCAACAACAGCGATTTAGTCACGTAATAACTGGGAGTCGGGGGTTGTTGCCCCTTTCTGTTTTCAAGAGTGATTGATGACCCTGTCTAAGGTGACAGTGATACCAGTTTTGATCTTTTTATTCAGAGACATTTGTTAACATGTGAGTTAAATTCAAAATCCAAGTAAGATAATAATAATTCAATGAACAAACTGTACTCTGAGATCATGCTGATTTCTACTGCTGGTTTTGAGATGAGGGAGATAGAGGGAAACATCCGCATCCTGACCACTTACACCAGTCTGTGCCGATATAATCCAGTAGGAATGCAGAAAAAAGTTCTCCAATTCCTCTGTGATTATACCCCGGCACAGCAAAAAATAAGAAGGGGAAAAAGACGCTAATTCTAATTCTAAATCGTAAGTCCACAGTGTTTCTGCTTTTTTACACAGTGCCTGTTTGGTGCTCTCACTCTCACACACACAGAGCCAAGGGTGCACCGTGGTCATAACAATGCTCCTGGAATCTGGGTGAAAAAGTCAAGCATGAGGGTCATTACATTACTGAAACTACATTTTCTTACTCCTGTATTGATTACATTTATTCTTGATTATATTCTGATTAGAATTAAGCATGATTTAGTTCTCTGTATCACTGCAACCATAAAAAGGCTGGATGTTAAGTCCTCTTATTCCACTTTTGGATGAAGATAAGCCCAGGGATCTCAGTCTCTTCGACACCCCCTCCTTGAGATCGCTGGCTGCCTGTCATGGTGGTTAAGACGGGGGAGTCCACTTCATCAGCAGTGAACAGATGTTGCAAGGCCGATGAGCTGGTCCCCAGTTCTGTGGTCCAGCAGGGCCCTGAGTTGGTTCAAGGACCGTGGCCGGTCACCATCACTCATCTCGTGCTCTGCTCTTCCATCTACTCAATTTTCCTGATCTTGTATGTCCTCATCGACCTGGATGTTTTTGTAGCAACTTCCCTCATAGTAATCGTACTTGCACTCCCAGCTGGATGTTTGAATGGTGGCAGGTTTGGTCCAGCAAAAATAAAACCGCCATTAGGCAGATGTGTAGAGGTGATTTGGTGCCCATCAGGGTAGTAAACTCCATCAATATCCCTGCAGATTCCAGATACAGCAGATCTCCGCACTATATTGGCCCAGCTCAAAAAAGTTGGCTACTGGGACTGTTGGACTAAACTGGCAATCCATATGCAAGAAGATCCCCCACGCACTGTGGTGTTGGAGTTTATCTTTGTGGCACAATATGCACTGTAAGGCTGAAGTGACACTTCAGTGATACTTTGCACTATGAGCATCTGTTCCACACTGCATGCACCTGCTGCCCCCTCTGAACGGTCCTTTTCGGACTGTGCTTGTTTTGTTTTCGGCCATGGTTCCTTAATGTCCCAGGAGTTTCTTCCATAACCTGTTATAAGCTCCTCGGAGGTGCTGTTTTCCCTCCTCCTCATGTCCGAGGTCATCACTAATGGATTAATGACAAAACTTCTCTCCTGCCCCCCTGGAGCTTTACTGTGTGTAACCTGTGTAACTACACATGCCGCTGGTAGTGCCGTGTTTGCATCCTGTTCCTAAATATTACTTTTTCTGTAACTCAAGGTTGTACTCTCGTCAAAATAATCACTCTTGCTTATTTCTTTATGACTGCTAGTCTTAACACTGCTTTTTAGGCTAAATTCTCTTCAGCACAGCCACATTTGTATGTATTTATAAACCATTTCCATCCTTTTCTCTGGCATATGGTGGTAGCTCTGCTGTATTCTCTTGTATATACGCTTCTGGAGTCACCCCTTGCCTGGAGGTCTAATCTTCCCTATTCCTCGATCCCGTGAAAGAGTTTCTTTGTTACATCATCCAATTTATTTCATGCTTTTTCCAGCATCCTGTCTCTCTTTGTTATAAACCTTACAAAAGAAGACTCAACTTCATGTTGAAACACAGCTCTGTACTCTTTTTCTCTCTGACCTTGGATTGTCGTCACAATAATTCCTTACTCTCTTTTCAGCTTCTCTGTTTTTGCTAACTCGCTTTCACAAAACACACAAAAGGACATATGTTTCGAGTTTAAGCAAATATAAATGCTTCAAGTATTCAGTAATTTTGTCCCAAAATAAGGTTTAACGCCTTTTTTTCCCCTGCAAGATGTATTTCCACCACTCCTCTGTGCAGTTTCATAACTTTATATACTCCATAACATACATGTCCATGTTACTGATGCATTAAGTCAAGGAAGAGTTTAAAAAGGACTCTTACCCACGAGCACCTGAACAGGTTTAATCAGTTTGGGGTGTTTTTAGAGTCCTTTGAGTCCTCCTTGTGAAACGTGTCCTCAGAAAGATTTCAAACATTTAGTGGGTTTATGTTGATTCTTTTTCAACACTTTGTTAATCATAGTGAAATCTCTGTGCACACAGTGCTGTAACCTTCAGTCCGATGCATACAGTTCAGCTGTAGAGTTGTTATTTTTTGTAAAAAGCCAGACTTTGACCCTAATCAAGTCAGAAAGCAGCCTCATCTTAAGGCTTTAAGACGGGACTTGACAGTACCCATGTGTGGCACACTCTGAGAACCATGGAGGATTTTAGCGCTGGTGGATGAAGGAATTTTTGGTTTGCATGTAATAAACACATTTATACAACACTTACAGAGTTGACTGGCCTGGATAGGGTTTATAAATAACTTTTCTGCTCCAACAGTTATTAGTTAATGTTACTTTTTTCGGGTTGTAACATCTGAAGATTCTGCATTCTGCTTTTTTCCCTTTTAGGATAAATGCTGTTTCAAATGGCCAAGTGAGAGGAGACAGCTACAGCGAAGGCTGCATGGGACAGACAGGTGTGTGTCTGCTGTGATGACGACAGGTTGTCTATTTTCATTTAGCGATTATTTATTTAATGTCTCAGATCTGCTTTCTACTGTTCTTGTGGCGTGTATCTGCGCATGCAGTAAAACGCAACGTGGTAAACGAAGTTCGACACCACGTCACTCAGTGTCCCGCCCTTTCTTATCTTTTACTTGCAGGTGCTCGAGTGTGGCTCTTTATCGGCTTCATGCTGGCTTTTGGCTCCCTCATCGCCTCCATGTGGATTCTCTTTGGAGGATTTGTAGTGCCCCGTGAGTCCACTTTATCTGCTTAGCACTTTTCTACTTGGCCCAAGTGTTCAGCTGTGTTTTTAACTGTAGAAACTTTGGACTGGGAACTTTGGCACCTCAGTTATAATATGAATGAATATAATGGAAATAATTTGTATTTCCAGGTGGAGCCATATTTCCACGTAGTGACGTGCAGAGGCAAAGCTATAAACAAAAGTGTCCCTGTCTAAAAAGATCTAATTGTATTTATAAACAGCATAACTGTGGTCATATTACACAGTTATACAGTCCGCGTACCTGGACTCATCGATGTTTAGTTGTCTGTACGCAGCCGTTTCATAACCCAGCTATGAAGTGTGTATTTAAAAAGAGAAAGGCATGCGTTCTTTAATGTGATAATTTGAATAACTTGTCGCTTGGTAAGAGACGGTCTGAGTGAATCAGCGTCGTCTGCGGCGCGACCTGTGTTAGGATAGGCAGATAACGTTCACGCGTCAGTGTTTGCTGGGTGAAAATGAGGCTGTTTAGAGGGATGTTTGCTGCAGTAAGGAACTCTTGGATCAAAGCTGTGACGGCGTGATGCTGTAACTGACGCCGTAAACCTGTTGCGTCTTTTGCAGAGAAGCCCACTGTGTACCCTGGAATTGCTGTTTTCTTCCAAAATGCGTTCATTTTCTTCGGGTGAGTTGTTGAGTCCTCTTTCTCTCGTCCGTTTCAGGACAATGAAAACATCTCACTCATCTTATCGTTTTCCTCTTCAGGGGTTTGGTGTTCAAGTTTGGTCGTACAGAGGATCTCTGGCAGTAATGAACTCTGCGTGTCTCTTCATGTCCACAGTTATACACTCTGCTTTCTATACTGTATGAGACTGTATGCTTCAGTGGGTATTCACTTTATATATAAACTATTTCCTTTTTTTTTAGCCTTCAGATTAACATGTTTAATTTATCTGGTTTGCTGTATAAAAGCTAAATCATAATTAAGCACAAATCTTCATAGATTTCTTTAAAGTTTGAATATTTTCAAATGTGGTGTGTCTATTTGCAATCGGACTCTGTAGCCATGTTGTTAAAATGGTTTACTTATGCATAAACAAAATTGTGTATTTTGGGAGCTTCAAGACACTAAACTGTCTCCATCTCCTTTGTTTTATGGCATCCCCTAATTTGGCCTGCCTGCCAAGTGCACATTCCATAAGTGGTTATGGTACAAAATATTAACTGACGGATTTTTCGTAGATGTGTACACATACATGTTTCATTGAATGTAACCATGGGGGGTTGTTTGTAATTTTCCAGGAATAACACTATATCAGCTCTGAAAGTTTGCAGCAATCCAGATTTATTGTTGAGTTTCAGTTAGCCACAGTGCTGACCTCTGGCAGACAGAGGTTTCACATCTGTAGGGTGTCCTCTCAGTGCTGTGACTTTGTATTTGAATGCAACATCTGTCCATTCAGCTTGTGTAACACCCAGAGCATCAGGGCAGTGTTTCACAGCCATGGCAGCAATAAAAACATACTGAGCAGTAAATCAGTCTGACACTCCTCACTCCCGATTTTTATCCTCCTTTTTTTTTTTCCCCCCCTCACACAAAAAAATATATCCCACTACATTATTTTATAAAAGTCAGGAGAGAGTGTGAAATTATATACAGGGGTCTTCGTCTTCTTATTTGCGCACAGCCAGATGAGAAAACTGCAAAAACATGAAAACATTTTGTCTGTTTAAGGTTTTGTGAAGGTTTTAAAGTTCAGCATGGTGGAAAATATGTCAGAAATATCTTCAGACTTTAATTATTGAAAGGGAAGCATTAAAGAAGATGACTGCATACCTCCCAGAAGGCTTGATCATCAAAGCAATTCTTGTACTGGGGTGGTCTCCAAAACTTCAACCTGATAAGGAGCCCTTCAAACAAGGAGATGAAATTTATAAAGAAGACGGCGCACTGACTGTACCTGCTGCTGGAATAGAGGTTAAGGCATACCTGTAAGGATTCCCAGCGTCACACTCAGAGCGATGGTGATGAGGAGACTACAGATGTGAAATACAGCAAACCGGATCGCTCTGTCAGAAGAAGGAGGAAAGAAAAACAAATAATTAAGCAGGGTATTCCTTCTTTTACGTGTTGCAGTCCAACATCACGGGACCGTTTCATTCTTACACTGTGTGATCATCTGAGTCTTTGATCTGCAGGACAAGATGCGCTATCCATCCCAGTAGACCAGGAAGTGCATGACTGCTTAAGATAGCGCATGTGTCATGGCACTGAAATGCCAGCAGCATGTGGATCTGCGAAATAAGTTAACAGCTGAGTTTTATCATACAGACTGTGCAAGCTTGAGGCAAATGTCCACGTCTAGGAGGGGGTGAGGAAAACCTTAAGATACTGGAATCCAATGGATGATATTATGGCAGCAGCAAAGCCGATTATCATGGCTTCCCAAGGATGACGAACTGCTGACATGGAGACGCCGACAGCGACGCCACCAGCGAGGATGCAGGACTGCAGGTGGATCTGAAAGAAAATCAGACTTTTAGGTGCTTCACATGGTGACGAAGCTGAGCTTGCACTGCAAATTTTAATAAACACCAAAATGTGTTTAAATTAACCCCAATTTTTTAATAAGTCCACCAAAAGTTTGTGAATAACATAAACTTCATTTTTGTCATATATTAGGTTTCTGTGTTAACGCAGCCAGAACATCAAAAACACTTATGGCTTTAAAGCGTATTTAGGTGCTGATAATTGCAGTCCTCATTTTTTAAATAAAATACTGACAAAAATAATGTTCTACATCAGTCACTTTATTAGGTACGCCTGTTCATCTGCTCAGTAATGCAAATATATAATCAGCTAATCACATGGCAGTAGTTTAGTGCATTCAAACATGCAGGCATGGTCAAAAAGAAAGGGGATTCCCACTGGCTGAAAATGCTTTGAAAGGCAGTACAGTAACTCAAATATCACTCGTTACAACAAAGGTGTGCACAAGAGCGTCTCTGAATGCATAACACGTGGAACCTAGAAGCAGATGGTTTTACCAGCAGCAGAAGATCACACCAGGTGCCAGGAGACTGAGACTACAGTCCACACAAGCTGTTCAGAGTGTAACGGTGTCACACTCTGAGCCCCTCAGTGCCAACTAAGAATCTTTTAAATGCCACAGCCTGCCTGAGTGTTGTTGCTGACCATGTCCATCCCTTTATGATCACAACTTGCACATCTAAAACTGGTTTCTTGAGCATGGCGATGAGTTCACTGAACTCAAATGGTCTCCAAAAAATATCTCTGAAGAATGTTTCCTGCACCTTGATGAATCTGTGCCACAAAGAATTAAGACAGCTTATAAAGGAAAATGTGGTCCAACCTGACACTAGCAAGGTGTATCTAATAAAGTGGCAGATGAGGGCATTTTCCCATTAAAATATTAATAAAAGCCCTTCCTGTGGGGATAGTTTAAATGGGAAGGAAAGCAGTGTTTTCAGCTGTTCAGAGAGAGTAGAAATGAAAAAAAGCTAAAATGAAAGCAGATAAACTGATAGATCTTGACTTTAATGTTGCTGTAAGCCAGCAGCTGCTACCATATGTCTCTCTTTCTAACAGAGATGCCTGCAGGTAGCAGGGATTAGTCTAAAGAGCAGCACAGCATTTGGTCCACTGCATTTATTTTAGCTTTAGTTTTAAAGCAAAATGAGCAAAAACAGTTAGCTGTATTCAAACTGACTTTTTGTAGGCCAGTAAAAGTCTGTCTACTGGCACAGAGGGGAAGTTTTATGCTGGACACCTTATGTTGACATTGCACATAAAGTCTCATAATAATGTGCAAACATATCAAGTGTCAGGTCATACCAGGTGTAGTTTTCCCTTGGGGTTGGAGAGCACAGACATCGCAGCTGCTGTCACAGCACTAACGGCCAGGGCCAGGTAGGTGCTGCACACGGCTTCCAGCTTCCTCCCAGGAGTCCGATCATCCACGAGGACAGAGTTAAAACTGGGCCAAAACATCCAGAGGACAACAGTCCCTGGAGAGGAGAGACAGATTCAGCTGTACACAGATTCACTAGAGTGGAAATTAGCCAAATGATGCAGCAGATATCTGGGAAAGCTGTTACCTAACATGGAGAACAATCCCATCTTTGTGTCAAATTTCTCCTTTTCAAATCGCTGCTCTGAGCCTTTACGGTAAAGTGTCCCTGTCAGCATGAGTCCAAACAAGGACCCAAAGATGTGAAGCATCATGATGCTGATCAGAGGATGGGTCTAGAAGGACCAGAGAAACATTAGCAGCGGCATATCGATGTGAATACACTTTATCTAAAGATATGATATGAGGGTGAAACGTGGGCTTACGTTCAGGAGAAACTGCAGAAGCCATTTGTTTAGGATGAACCCTGACACCTCGAGCAGTCCAATAAGGATGAGGTGGACTGGGTTGGTCTTCCCCAGCACAGCTCCAATTGAAATGAGGGCTGAGGCAGTGCACATCTCAGCAACTATCAAGCTACAGCAAACAAGTTCCAGTTAAATTGATTTATATAAGCTCCTTTAGAGGAAATTATCTGCACCAACCGTTTCCTCCCACCTTTTCAGATCTATCCTGAGCCTTCCCCTGTAGTACAAGGACTCCACACCGTTCAGTATGAGGGCCCACTGGGTGGCCATGGCAGCCACAAGGAGGTTGAACCCGGAGCCACTGAAACCATGGCGCACTAGAAAAGTGCCCAAAAAGCCAAAGCCTAGAATCACTATCACATTCACATCCTGGAAGTCTGAAAAAGAAGAAGAGAAGGCACAAAAATAAACAGTTACAGCTGAATTTTAGCTGAGGACACAACACATTTACTCACGGGCTTATCAATGACCAACAAACGGCAGCTCCTCCCCACACTCTTGGACTGAAGTGTGTTTATTTCGCACACTAAAGCATGCACATGAAGTTAGTTTAAAAGATAGTTGCTTCATGAATTAGCTAATCAAAGTAAACACGAACATCTTTAACCTCATCTGACCTCAACACCCCCCTTCCAAGCTCACAAAAATAAAACTCACCTGGGTAACGTTTGCTGAAGTCATCAGCGTTTCCATTTCTTTCGATTTCAGTGTAAAAAGCAAATATGATGATAAACCCAGTCTGCAGGAAAAGCAGCAAGGGTGCCAGACGAGAGCGCAGGCTTGGTGCGTACTGAGGAGGCATTGAAGATGTTTGCTGCACAACTTCTCTTCACACTGATGCTCAGACAAACGGGCGCAACCCCACAGCACGCAGCTTCTCCTCTTTATCAGCTGCTGCGCATGAAAGCGTCTTGGCAAGACAGCGTGAGCTGTACTAATAGATTTGAATCAAATAAAAAAAAAATTCTAATTGTTTGTGGGGATAAGTGAAATATTTGGGGTATTTGAGGGAATATTTTGAAACATAAGGAAGTGAGCATGATGAAGCTTTATTATATCCCTATAGATAATAATAATTTTAAAAGGCACAAATAATTCATTTTTTAAGCAGAGACAACTGCGGCCCTCATTTTTTGCCGCACATGCCACACTATTTCAACCTGGTAACAAAGCATAAATGGCATTCATCTCCTTGGGGCAAGTCAGTCAGCGAAACACACACAAAGGCCGTGATATAAATACCCCCCGCCCCCCATGTCGGACTGGATGTTTTTGTATCAAGCACAAAGGGAATTTTGTCCCGAATACAGCATATTTGAGTCCTCATAATAAACCAAAGGCAGAAACATATAAGGGAAATACCCGCCCCCGCTGTCAGTTAATTGGCCGATCGGGGATGCCCAATTTGTTCACAACAATCTGATTGGTTGAACGCCAAGACGCTCCACAAACGGTGATGAGCGCTCAGTGAGCAGCCACTGAGGGCAGTGATTGGCTCTTCTGTGTATCTGTCAAAAAAGGAGTCCTTGACGGAAACGGTGATTGGTCGCACCGGCCGTCTGACAGCCACACTAGGTAAAACACAACGCGCTCTGGGCTTATTGAGCCTGCGCTAACAGAAAAGAGGAGGTTCCCCGAATAGTCATTTATTTATTTCTTTGTTTCAAGTGGGGAAAAAAATAATAACAACAGCGATATATATCACAAGCACCTTTATTTATTATCTCTGTCCGCACACGCAAGAAAACTGGATAAGATTACGGCGGGTACTCGAAGGCCAAAGCCAAGTGGAGGAGGATGAAGCGGCGCAATGCGGACTGCAGCAAACTCCGACGGCCGTTAAAACGGAACCGAATCACCGAGGGGATATACGGCAGGTAACTTACACGGAGCCTGCTCAACGAAGGGAAATGAATGGGTTGTTTGCGTTAATACGCCTCCCTAACCTCACAGCTGCTGCCACTTCTTGACAGCCTGTTAACCTAGCCAGGCAGCTAGCTCTAGTATGTTTTCGTTATATGCTACACTAGCATGTAAGCTAACTATAGCGCTAGGCCCCAAAACAGCCTGTTTTGAGCTTTGACTCCGGCTCCATAGCACAGTTACTAATTGAATTACACTGCAGCTGACTTTTTCATGATAACTAAAGAATCCCGGGTGTTAACTGTGCGCCAGAGTCAGCTGTCACTGGCTGAAGGTGCCAAAGTTAGCTGCTTCGCTGTTAGCAGGTCCACCAGCTTATTATTGCCAACATCATCACATGAGCCTCAACGACAGTGGTGTAACATTAACCACAAACGTGTCGATAAGGCTGCTGTCACTCGCTTTTAACAGCTCTCAGTGGCTTGGCTGTGCTTCCAGTCTCCAGCTGTGTGTGGCTTCATACATATTAACGTTAAAGGCCATTTAGTTTACACACGTGGCATGAGGACCTGGAAATGTGGGGCAATGTTTGAATTATTGAACAGGTGCCTCCCCCCGACATCAGAGCACCCCCAGTGGGCCACTTTCTGGGTCTCTAGCAAATGCAGGATAAAAGCAGCAAGAGGTTAGAGCAGTGTTTATATCCCTGCTGCAGTGTGGCACTGATGTCATATCCAAATCTTCAGCTCCAGGTACACATCTTACTTCATTCTCCTACAGTCTTTGTCAGCAGAGAAATCGTCTTCCAACTTCTTGTGCCCAAGGCAAAACAAAAGTCTTGAGCCACTCCTCATGTTTTTTTGCGTCCAAGGAGCCAGATGTACTTGTAATAGTTCTCCAGGCTTTCTGAAGTTAGTTTAAAAACATTTTGCACTTTGGCTGTTTTTTTTTTGTTTTTTTTCCCACGTTTTCAGTCCAGTCCTTCTACTGGACCATGTTCAGAGGAATGCTTTCCAATCTTGACCTATGAATCCTTCAAGAAAAAAATAGTTACCTAACTGAACCAGTGTTGTGTCTACAGACAACTGGCAAAAAGAAAAATTAAATTGTAAAGAAGCATGAGATGCAGACCAGATGCAGTCCCGAGAACTGCATCTGGTCCTTCAGTTGATCGTTTAATGTTGGCTGAAGCCTCGTCAGAAATGCTGTCAGTGGAAGGGTGGCTGCCAAGAAGCCATTCTTAAGGAAGAGAAATGGGGCAAAAAGGCTGAGATATGCCAAATTACACTAGAACTGTACTTAAGATCAGTGGCAACAGCTTCATTTCTCAGGATGACAGTTATCCCTGACAGACTGCCCATCCAGTAAAAGTGTACCAGGGCAGTCATGGATTGGCCTCGCCAGAACCTGGACCTCCACATGATTGAAGCATGGTGGGATTGTCTTATGAGAGACAACAGAACACAAGGGAGCCAACATCCAGAGAAGAGCTTTGATTTTCCTCCAGGAAGCCTGGAAAACTATTTCTTAGGGCTGCTTTAAGAAATTGCAGGGATTTCTTGAGGAGCGTCCAGGCTGTGTTGAAGAATAAATTGCTACACTTCTTTCCCATTTTCCTAGCAAAATATAAATAAGGAAGGGATGGCTCTAGACTTTTGCTCAGTACTATATTTTCACATGTAGGCACTATCAAGGTTTTTTTTTTTTTTTGGCTATATTTTCCCACAATCAAACACATGTTCTTGCTGCCTGGGGTTCAGGTTCTTTGCTCTGTCACAGCAGGCAGAAGAGAGATTTGGTTTCCAAGTGCCTCTTTGAAATTGCTTGGCACTGTTGTCCAGCTGAAGCCATGAGATAGGAAGCTTTAGTCAGGCTTTTTTTTTTTGTGCTTCTGGTGGTTTTTGTTCAAACAAGAAAGTGAGCAGTTGTACCTCCTCACAGTTTTTATTCTCACTATTATTGAGTGCATCTGATGTGAACTAATAACTATAAACTCATAATTGCTTTTTGTGCATTTATGGAAATACTTGCTTGAGAAAATCTACGCTGCAACAAATGTCATTGCCAGTCTAGACTCTTAAATTTTCTTGTGTGTTTGTGTTGGAAAACAGTTTTCTGTCATTCAGGGTTTTTTGTTTTTGTTTGTAAATGTATTTCTAGTACCTTCCTGTACCTGAAGTTCCTGGTGGTCTGGGCACTGGTGCTACTGGCAGATTTTGTACTTGAGTTCAGGTTTGAGTACCTCTGGCCATTCTGGCTCTTCATCCGGAGCGTGTACGACTCCTTTAGATACCAGGGGCTGGTGAGTAGATGACTTAAAGTATGGACTACACACTGAACAACTGAAATGATGCACAGAATTTACATAGTCTGATTTGCAGCCAAAAGAATAGAACAGTACCACACATTAAAAAAAAAAAAAGTAACATAGATAAAAAGTAATCAGAATTTTTCAAAAATGGGTGTTCAGTCAGGTTTTAGTAGGGTCTTATGATGGAGGGGGCCTCATATGTAGGGGCAATTTCCTCTGTAGTTAACGAACAGCTACTGCAAAGGCCTGACTTCGTATATTTTTTTAATCCAAACTTCTGGGGAACCAGAATCCTTTGTTCAGTTCACTGATGTGTGCGAATACAAGGCCATACCTATAGATATGATAGAACTGAAGTCATTGGAGTATTTAGCCTGTGTCGCTAACTCGGACCTGCATCACTGTGTAAAGATAGCTCAGTGTAATATTTCATATTTATGAACACAGGTGAGTGCTTCCTGCACATGGTCTCACTGATATAGTCTCAGTCTCTCAGTGAATTGTCTGTTTTTGTTTGTGTATTTTCAACCATCTTAGATGGCATAGTATCGATTCACTAGTTGACAAAACCGACGCTCTTTTTTTGGAAAGCTAGCAGTGGTCGGCAGGGACTCTCACCCTGTGACAGACTCCAACTCCACCGTATTGGACAGTAGTCGTTCATTGTGGGAGGATAAACCAAAACAAGAAACCGCTCATCCAGCTGGACTCAGCAGGAGACTCACTGTGCTATCCAGTTGGTCATATTGCCCGATTCATTTGGCAGCGCATAGCTATCCAGATCAGAAATGGCTTCACTTTTACTTTTGCATTTCCCCTTGAGACCAGCTCTTAATTACATGATTTATCTGTTAGTGAATTAAATGAGTTTTAATTGTGGAAGAGTGTTTGAATTCATTACAACATAATGGACAGTGTGTAGTAGAGGGATATTAGAAAACATAAGGGCACTCTATTTATTTTTACTGTGTTGTAACACTGACAGTGATGCCAAACATTTTTCTGAGAAACCTGATCAGTGCTTGATGGAGAAGAAGCTTTTCACACTGAAAACATGACTGCCTTTGAACATAGCCACTGGCTGGAGGAAGACTGCTGGTGATGGTGTCTGGGGACCTCTAATGAATGGAGTGAAGGAAAAGTTTCAGCATAAACAAAATAAGTTACCCCTAGTTTTTTTTGCGAATTTTAGAATTTTTGCACACTTCTTATAATGTTGCCTGCCACATGTGAACATTTGAGTCCACTCGCATGCTTCTCTGAAGTTCTGCTGCAACAAACTGCAGTTCAAGGAGGTGGAGTTCGAGTCTGTCACAGGTTTTTGGGATGTGTTTAGTTTTCCTATTTGGATGTTGGTGGTCGGATTGTGATGGTCAGCACGTCATATTTGTCCCATGTGTGAGTTATGGAGGAATATTTATTCATTCTGATCCCCCAAAGAAACTCGTGATAAACTCTGAGAGCTCGTACAGGTTTTAAAGTTCAGCAGACCACAAACTATGACCAGACTCTATGTTTTGGAGCAAATTAAACCTGGGATGCTAAAACAAAAATCAGAATCACATTCATTTTGATGAGTATTGTGATCACAACTGATCATTCCTTTAGCTTGTTAACCAAAACTTGCTCCTCCGACAATCTTGGTTAAAGCTGACCTGCCAAAATGTTTTTTTAGGAGTGAGTCTGATCGTTAAAGAAAAGTGTTTATATGGATTTATAGCAAAAAAGTGAATGCACAATAATGTTGCGTTGAGAATTCTTGTTATTGAATGTAGATTTAGTGTGAATTGCACAACCTTAGATTAAAATCTTCTTAGGATGTGTGATCTGCATAAGAATCACGTAGCCGAGTTATGGCCACTTATTTATTTATTTTATTATTTAGCCACAAAAACATAATTACAGCCTTTTTATTATTGTCACTACTCAGCTTTTTAGATGTGGAACTAAAATAAGAATATACACACACATGCTGTTTTTATTTACCTCCCGAGATGCTGAATTTAGGCCCTAAACATTAGTTGTTAATGACTTTTATTTGTTTAAATGTTCTTTTGAGCAAAAAGGTAAAGTTCTGCTGGTGAAATATGAACTGGGCATCCTCAAAGTATCTGTGTAGTACAGTGAAAAGAGTCTAAATACTGATCAACAGTTTCATGACTGAAGTGGTTAAAGACGTTTAAAAAATTTGAGATGAATGTTCATTGTGGCCCATTTGAACCTCTCTAGGTTAAAACACAGTCTAAAAAGTTATAACCTGAACAAAGTCTGAATAATGTGACTGATAAGATAAATAAATCAGAGAAGTCGTATAGGCTGGTGGAAAAGTGACTGTCTAGTAAATGATGAAAGGAAGACCTTACATATATATAAGATGGTAAAATAAGCACTGACATAACCACACTCCAGGAGAAGTGTCAGACACTTGATGGGAAAATGTGGTTAGCTGGGTTGATGTACAGGTGAGAGCAGTGAGGAATAAAACAGCCTTTCAGGTTATCAGCATAAAAGTGTCAGTTCCCTGGATGTGAGGCAGGTTCAGTCGAGTCCTGCTACAATCTCAAAGACAACATGTTGTTCTTATCAGTAATCTTGTTTGCTGCCTCTTAGGATCAGAGCGCTCCTCTCACATACAAACAGCAGAGATCTCATCAGGCCTGCGGGCCCTTCTCTGTCTCATATCTCCTTATTCTAAAGTGAAATCATAATTTTAGTTTAGCCTCGGGGCCAGAAGTGTTTGCTTCTCACAGAGAAGAAAGAACCAAAAATGTCATTCATTTACCACTGATGACACATTTTTAATTAAGGTAACAGGCTTTACTTATCCAACAAGTTAGGGAATTCCTAATAAATAAGGTGCGAGACAAAAGAGCTCAAAAAGGTAAAAATAAAATTACACAAAAAGAGCAATTAAATGGGGAAAAAGTAAAATGAACTATGAAAACTTTGGTAACCAGCCTCTCTAATGAAACATCTGATAATGTACACTACTTCTTCTGCCTGCGATGTTGGTAATAATCGCCTTTCCTCTGCCCAACAGGCCTTTTCAGTATTCTTTGTGTGTGTGGCGTTTACCTCGGACATCATTTGCCTCCTCTTCATCCCAGTGCAATGGCTGTTCTTTGCTGCCAGTACCTATGTGTGGGTGCAGTATGTTTGGCACACAGGTAAGGCTATGCAGTGTTGACCTTTTAGGGATATTTTGTATGTTTAAAAATTAAATGTAATATTTAAAAAATTAAATCCATTTTTAAATAAATGCTGGTTGACCATATTTTTATCACAATCTTTCCTTTTGTTTGGGTTTTTTTTTTTTTTTTGTTCTCGGGATGTAAATGTGTGCTGTAAATCATTCACTCATGAACTGCTAAAATAACTCATCCTTTGTAGTCACGCTTATCACCACTTAAAAACAACCGTCCCTTCAGGGGAAAAGCAGGTGTGAAGGCGTTGTGCGACTCTCGGTTACTCTCTGTCGTTGTATTTACAAATAGTTGTTTCTGAGAATTTTGCACGCCATGTGTAAGCAAGCTGGCCTCTGAGGATTAGTTGTCAGTCTGATTTAGCGGGGTCCCCCTGAGCTGACCGAAGGCCGGGTGTCAGATTGAAATGTTAGTGCCAATTTGGGGCGGGGGAACTGAAACTGGCTCCCAGTTGCTTTCTGAGCTCTCCAGCCGTACTCACCAGTGACATTCAGACCGAGAGGACATCACAGGAGTATTAATATCCCCCAGCTCTCCACAGCCTAGTGGGAAATCAGTGTTTAGAGCCCCTGAAACAATGGTTACCGTCTGTATTCTGACCACCCCATGTTGGAAATCTTACTGTACTATACTGTTTTATGTGCAGTTAACAATTCACAAACATGTCCATAAACATATAAACTGTATGCTTGGGGTGGGGTGGGGGGGGTGTTAATGGCTGACATCATTTCCATAAAAATGTGATGCTACAAACACATTCCCATCTATTTTCATGCTGATGACATTGATTAGTTGTTGAAATTCCTTCTTCAACATGCATTTTCCGTGTGCACCTCTCTATGAAAAAGTTCGTGCTTTTTGCACTTCTGAAAATGTTTAAAATTGTAAATGAATCCTTAAATTATGATATTGTCTCAGAGTTTGAATCTGAGATGTTGGTTGATCCGATACTGATACCTTCAGGTATCCACAGATACAGAGTCCTGTTCTGATATCAGTGTTAAATTAAAAAACTGTGAGGGGAAGACGCTTTAGTGTTCAGCATTGGTTGTTGATCTTCTCGTCCAACAATGGTTGTGTTGAACCATGAGCCTCTACTTCAGCATTTCCTAAACTCAAATAAATACAAAAAGTTGATGCCTTAGGCACTTTTTTTTTTTTAAATATTTACTGCTTTGTAAATGAGTCATGCTCTCACATCTTTGTGCTGCTTTGCTTTTTCAGAGAGGGGGGTCTGTCTACCCACCGTGTCTCTATGGATACTCTTTGTGTACATCGAGGCAGCCATCAGATTCAAAGACCTGAAGAACTTCCACGTGGACCTGTGTCGCCCTTTTGCTGCACACTGGTGAGCCACTATTCTGTTACAGCTTAAGTTCACTGTCTTGAACGCAGCTAACAGATATTTTTTTAGGTAAAGATGAAAAAAAACAAGTGTATGAACTATAATGTTCACACTGCTTCATTCAGTACATAAAACCACTAAGATCATGTTTAAAAGTACACAATACATCTAAATGTGCCTTATTGTGTACGTTTAAACATGACACGTGACCAAGTCTACACGTGTAAGCATGATTCATCTGCTTACACTTAAAGAGTCTTTGTATGCAGATGTCTGCACATTTTCCTGGTGTTTCCAGGACTGCACTGATCTTTGACAGCAGGCTCCCTGTGACTCTTATTTTTAATTTGTTCTGTTCAGTCAGAGTTAAGTGAGAAAGTAGAAGGATGACAGTCGGGAAGCTTTTATTCAACTTACCGTCACGTAACGTGTCTCCGTGTGTGAGTATGTGAGATGAAAAAGGAAAAGAATGCCTGCAAATGACAAAGCCTGACGACTCTAATTTTGATATGATACTGGTCCAAATAAATTAATCCTGGTCCTGTTTTTATTTATTTATTGTTACTGATGAATACCAAATACCTGCATTTGTATTTCTGTGTGAATTTATTTTTGAACTTTTTTCCCCTTTTTATGAAGTTGGCAAAGAGATTTTTGAAGTCACAAAGTGCTTCCCACACATAGATTTTACTTGGAGGTACATTAGTGTCTGCATAAGCATATTTTGACTGTTTTAATTGTTTTCATTAGGAAAAAAAAAATTGGAGTAAAAAATTGTAGTGACCCTTCATCTGTGCCCAGTGACCTCATGAATGTGCGTTTTGTGTTCGTCTCTGTAGCATCGGCTACCCCGTGGTCACGTTGGGCTTCGGCTTCAAGAGCTATGTAAGCTATAAAATGCGCCTCCGGAAGCAAAAGGAGGTGCAGAAGGAGAATGAGTTTTACATGCAGCTTCTACAGCAGGCTCTGCCTCCAGAGCAACAGATGCTTCAGAGGCAAGAGCGCGAAGCCGAAGAAGGTAAGATTCAAACCTGCACACATGCAGAAATCTCGTTATGTCCTTGATTATCTTCTCACTCCGTCCATGCTGTGGTTGTTAGCTCGCTGCCCTAAGGCAGTGATTCGATTGTTCATGGTTTAAGTGGTTAGGTCTCCAGGTCTACACAGGAAGTGATTCCCTTGTTGTGTATTGTTTGATAGCTGACAGAGGTGACCTTTTCATTGGTAGTTTCTCACCTCGTAATTTGTATTCCCAGGGGTTATTTCACTCACTGTTGTTTGAAGTCCCTTCATGTTGGGTCTTTGGGCTGCTAATCACTTCCCGTGTGGACGCCTTGATTGTGCTTCATTGCGAACACGGGCAGCCGAGTAGTTGTTCCAGTTTTACTTATTTGAATTCTGCCACCTGGAAGATGTATAGTAAGTGCTATAATATTAGTAAAGATGGATGAAAAGGTAAAGTCTTGTCTAGATTTAAACAGTGTGCTTCAGTCATTCAGATAAAAACAACTTTTCCATTTTGCAGTGCACTTTCCATTTTATCATTTTAATGGTTCATGTGTTTGGCGCTCTGGTACTATCAGGTAGTTCTGAGCAAAGAATGTAATGTCTGTCTGGTGATTTAGCTTGTATGGCTCAATGTGGCTCCACTCTATGACTACAAAGTTCTTTTTTTATTTTTGCTGTGAAACATGGAGGCCGATTTTAGTTTTAGAGGTTTGATCCTCTTCATATAATTTTGAACCTCCTTTCTAATCACAGCTTTGGTAAAGCTCTCATTTGTTTCTCATGAATCATTTCAGTCAAATAAATCGTACGTCTTCCCTTTCTATCCAAAGTGTGTGGTCACATGTGCACCTGCCTCAAAGTTTAGATAAACACTCCTTCCACTCAGTCACCACATTGGGTGTGATTAGGCAGATGTGTGAGGAGCTGGTGTGAAAATGATGTGAGGTCGTAGCCACAGTCACTTTTTTCACAAATAAAACACCTGAGCCTGCTGTCAGTGTTCACAGGTGTAACTGAAAGTCCTGTTTCAGATATAACATATGGAGGCTTGCATATATACTTTATATAATGATGATGTAACAGGTAAAGAGTAAGTGCAGCATGTTCATAATTAATGCAAATTACAGTACAAACCATCAAGGCCAGAAGTTCAGTTTCAAACACGCAGGCAGCAAAGAGGCGGTGCCAAGAACGAGGTCGAACACAGCAACACTCGCTTCTGTGATAACAATAAAGGCTTTCAATGAAAGCATTGAGAGAGTTTAATGAGCACACATGTTCATCTGTATGCATGCAGGTGAACTGCTGCTATTAACTTTGCCTGAATTTTTGTAGCCGTTGCACGTCACTCAGCTAGAGCTCAGTGAAAATATACGAGGGTCGAGCAAAACCGATCTGTTGGACATAAATGGACTTTTAACCCTCTGGAGTCGACGGATGCGCCGGCGTGTCCAGATCACGTAACAGATTTAAGATTATGTATCAACAAGACCCAGCCTCACTGAGACTCTGTTTAAACACGTGTTGAAAGTGCAGACTTCAAACTATGTACCAGTTTTTACATTTTGTTGATAGGCCAATAAACCAGACTTACGATAAATAATTTAAACTCGGCTTTTTCCTGAAAACTGTCTCATTTGGTGCAGGAAGAAACTGTATAACAGTTTTCTAAGGATAGCCTCTTTACTATTGGTGAAAAATGCATCAACCAATCAGAAAATTACATGCCAACACCAGCATGTGGTTGCTGAGGAAGAGGGGAAAATTGTGGGAATGATAGCGGTGAAAGGGAGACGAGTTTTGAGATTTGAGAGTTTAGTGACATTTAATTGTTTGCAGTGTGTAGTCGGTGTGTAGTGTGGACTTTTTTTTTTAAAATTTGTTTTGTGTGTCAAAACAATGCGGCTACTGCTGAATGTCACAGACTCTGGCCAGAAAGCCACTGGAGACAGATTGAAATGTAAACGCTGTCTCCAGGTGGACATCAGGAGTAGATACACCCTTCAGCTTTATTTTGAAAAGTTTATGTGGAAAATAAACAAGCGGATGGCGGAGCCAAGCGATGGTTTTACCGTCGTTGTTGCTAACGACAACGCATAAAAACAGTCGCTTGTCTGTCCGTAGTGTGGTTATTTTAAATATAAGACAAAGATAGAAGTTTAAGAAATTCTACAGTGACCATCAAAACGATGCTGTAAACAGTTTATTTTGCTACACCACGAGGCAAGCAATAGCATAATAGGAAACGACAGACGTTTTCATATCGTCATCCGATATATATCGTTGTGTCGAACAGCCCTACCTGATTGTTTTGTAAGTAGTTGAAAGAACTGACTGAATTTGAATGTAAATTGTTGTAGTTAACTTTAGCTAACCGTTAGCCAGGTTTGTACATATATTTGAAGTTTACATTGTATATTTGCATTTAAAGTCAGGTTTAGTTCACTAAACATGTTTGTGGTTTTCACAGTAAAAATAAATAAATATATTTCGTTTTTTGTGCTATTTTCGGTCCATTGTGTTAATACAGTCTGTCGAAATAGTCCAAAGTCTCTCACACAGCAAGGTAAATGGGTTTATAGGTTAAATATGAAGATAAAATCAAAAGTATTTCTACCCTTGACCCCTGAGGGTTAACGTGTTGTGATTTACGTACCATCACACCTCTAATACACATGAATATTCGCATAAACATTGCTGTGTTTCTGTGCTCCCACAGCGGCGGCGGCAGCTAAAGGTATATCTGAAGTGGACACACCTCCAGTGTCACAGAATGGCGCCCCAGTCAATAAAAAGACATTGGCACAACTGCCGGAGCTAGAATATAGAGAAAAAGGGAAAGAGGGACGAGGGGAAGCTAAAAAACAGCATAACAGCATCCTGCCGTCATCAGTGGACTCTAAACTCCAGGAGATGGAGTATATGGAGAACCATATGAATAACAAGAGACTGAACACAGAGCTGGGCAGTACAGAGAACCTGCTCCTTAAAGAGGACAACAATTCCTCCTCCTCTTCTTCTTCCTCATCGTCGTCCTCCAAAAATTGCAAAAATGCCAGCAGCAACACTGCGGCGCTTAACTCCTCGCCCCGCGGCCACAGCACCACCAACGGCAGCGTCCCCACGCCCACGTCGTCGTTCGCGGGGAAGAACGAGAAGAAGCACAAGCTACTGGTGAAAGGAACGTCGGGCGGCTCCCACAGGGACCCCACCGACAACTGCATCCCCAACAACCAGCTCAGCAAGCCGGAAGCACTGGTTCGGTAAGAAGACACAGACATGGTTTATATTCATAAATGCACCGTTCTGACCTCATCAGCGATATCAGGAGTGAAGCTTCTTTTAAGGATTTCGCCCGACACTGAGGGAAAGCGGCTTATGAGGTTTATTTCAGCCGAGTTCAGTTTTAGCCTCCAGAACATTAATCAGGGAAGGATGTCTTGTAAAAAGTTTAGCAACTAACTGATTTTTATCTCCAGAGGCAGAAAAGGGATCAAACTGGGATCGAAGTGCCGAGCTCGAACTTTAATTTAAGGGATTTAACAAAAGCATCAAATTAACTGTTTACAGATTATTAACATTTGTGTACATATGCAGTAACTTCCTGCTTGTTTCATTTAGCATTCACTGAGATGGTGTACAGAAGAAAACTTTATTTTACCAGTTATTCACGGACCTGACTATATTTTATTTATTTATTTTTTGCTTGTTTTGTATAATTTTGAAAATGATTTTTTACTGGTTTGCTGATATTAACACATCTCCCTGTGATCCATGGTTTCATGTAAAATAGTTTGAAAATGGCAAAAATTTTATTCACGATGATTACGAGTTAAGGCCACTTTTCAAAACGTTGCACGTTTGTTGAACTGTCCTGTTCTTTTCTCCTCATCAGACATCTGACCCTCGTTTTATTCTTCCCGCTGACCAAAAGAAACTCGCCGCCCTCATTCACTTAGGAGGAGAGTCAGAGGTTTTAGAGAGAAGTTCCCTTGTGTAAAGGAATGAGAAAAATAAAAGCCACAGATAGAGGGCAGGGTTTCTCAAATGTTTTTTTTTTTCCTCAATCATCTTGATTTTATTATTGCTGTGGCTTTAACTGCACCTGAATTTAAATGTTGCTGTGCTTCTCAAACTTTGATTTTTGTTGTGTTTCCTTCTCGTGACCTCTGCGTGTTTCTCACCTGTTGTCATGCTCCTGCCCGGGACAGACTGGAGCAGGATGTCAAGAAGCTGAAGGCGGACCTACAGGCCAGCCGGCAGGTGGAGCAGGACCTGCGCAGCCAGATCGGCTCACTGGGCAGTGCCGAGCGCTCTATACGCACTGAGCTGGGCCAACTGCGGCAGGAGAACGAACTGCTGCAGAACAAGTGAGTGCTGCTGCTGCCATCGTGGAGAAGAGTTAAAAACAAACAAACATAAAGAAAACAACTGGGTGAAGGAGCGCGGTGGGGGTTTGCATCGAGAACTTTAGGTTTTGTCTAATAAAATAATAATAAAAATAAAAGTCCCCTAAAAATCTACAGTAAATGTTTGGTAGGGTTGCCTCTGTTGAGGTTTGCCTTCCAGACGTCCTGGGTGGCTGTAGCTCAGGCAGTAGAGCAGCTCATCTACTGATCGGAAGGCTGGTGGTTCCTGGCTTCCCCCAGTCTGCATGCCAAATATCTTTGGGCAAGATACGAACCCCAAATTGCTCTCCGATGCATCCATCGGAGTATGAATGTGTGTGTGAATGTTAGTTAGAAAGTGCTAAGAAAATGCGCTTTTATTAATGGGTGAATGCACAAGTTGTGTAAAGCGCTTTGAGTGCTCAGAAGTGTAGAAAAGCACTATATAAGATCCAGTCCATTTACCTTAGGGTCTCACTTCCTGTTGTGCTAACAAGCTGCTCTGTGGCTTTTGTGCTCCTGTAGGCTCCATAATGCTGTGCAGGCAAAGCAGAAGGACAAACAGACAGTGGGCCAACTGGAGAAGAGGCTCAAAGTGGAGCAGGAGGCCCGAGCTGCCGCCGAGAAGCAGCTCTCAGAGGAGAAGAAGAGAAAGAAGTTAGAGGAGGCCACAGCAGCCAGAGCAGTAGCACTAGCAGCAGCATCCAGGTGTGTACACATCTGGCTCACCAGCTCTGTTACTTGTGGTTTGCTGTGGGCCTCGAGGGTCATTCACCATTCTTTGTGTTTCCCATTGCTCTCAGAGGGGAGTGCACAGACACGCTGCGGCGGCGGATCACTGAATTAGAAACGGAGTGCAAGAAATTAACAATGGACATCAAGCTAAAGGAGGACCAGATCCGAGAGCTTGAGTTAAAAGTGCAGGTACAGGTTTGAGAAATTCACTGTTTGGTTTGACGTATGAGTCCATCAGAGGCTTGGGTCTTTTCACATGCTTCTTTTTACAGTCTTGTGTGCACGGCCACTTCTGCTTTGGGTCTGGTAGCAGCCATCATTGAAAAGTGCGACAGGAAAGTGGAAGTGAGGAAGTAAAATGTAACGTCTGTCATGATGAAGCACTTTGTGCAGAATCTCCGAAAGTTGATTCTGTTCATCTGGACGTAGCGTTTTGTGGGAGAAACGTTTCGTCACTCATCTCATTGTTCCTTCAGTGGGCTGGTTTCAGTCATTATGCAAATGTACTGTTTATAAGGTTGGGGAAAACTGCAGTCAGCCTAGACTGAAGACGTCACTTAGATGAGTGACTAAACGTTTCTCCCACAAAACGCTACGTCCAGATGAACAGAATCAACTTTTGGAGATTTACTTTACTGGATGATTGAGAATGCATCAAGACATTTTGTGCAGGATGAAATTATAAAGTTTTAGATGTTTCTGAGTGTCAGGGTGATAAAAGACTGCAGCAGAAATACTAGCCTGGTCTGTTAAATCTATAATAAAGTTATAATAAAGTCCACATATATGCGTTATCGTTTTGGCCTCCCGTCCACACTGAGACTGTGTTTTCGCTGATGGAAAACGCAGTGTTTTCAAAACGCTCCTGAAAACGCATCCATTTGAAAACGGTGCTTTCACATTGCAGTGTGGACAGTGAAAACGCAGACTTTCTAAAACGATGACGCATGTTAGTCATATGATGCAGCCATGTGACCAATGAAACTAAGATAGCGGAGGGCATTATACAGCAGTTGTTTTGTTTGCTCTCAATTTTGACAGCCCTATTAAAGACTAATATCAGTCTGTACATGCTTCAGATAGCTTTTCTTCAAATTCTTCAACTCTAGCTTTTCTTCAAATTCTTCAACTCTCTCGCTTTTGCAACTTTGTACTTTTGTGTTACTCGCAGCAACAACTCCACCTCATTATTAGTCCCTTTAAAAAAACTCTGTGCTTTTCCTCAACATTTTGCCGCGACGTTTCGAGAGCCGGAAAGTAAATAAACGGCAGACAGAAATGAGGCAGGTCGAATCTTCTTGTGTTTCACGCATGCGCAGTACTGGAACGTAAGCATTTTCACCCGTTTCAATGTGGACGCGCAACTGTGTGAAAACGTGGAGCATTTTCAGACGAAAACACAGTTTTCAAATCTATCCGGGCTAGTGTGGACGTAGCCTAAGTGTGCCTCCTCGCAAACATCCATTGAGCAGTGTTGGAATTAACATAACAAAGTGACTTGTTGGATCTTTTCAGTTGTCCCACAAAAAAAGCTACTGGAATATCAGGTGTGAAAAACCTCCAAACCGCTGACCCTTTCTGCAAACACACTCCCCTCCTGACCCCCACTGTTTCCCTGTCCATCTTTTAGGAGCTTCATAAATATAAAGAAAACGAAAAAGACACAGAGGTGCTGATGTCAGCGCTGTCAGCCATGCAGGACAAGACCCAGCACCTGGAGAACAGCCTGAGTGCAGAGACCAGGATCAAACTGGACCTCTTCTCTGCACTCGGGGACGCCAAGAGGCAGCTGGAGATCGCACAAGGTTCACAAAAGTTCACCGTCCTCAGAGTTCTTTTTTGTTTTAAATGTCTCAGGCTGACTTGTTAAAATCTGTTTTCAGGTCAGATCCTGCAGAAGGACCAGGAGATCAAAGACCTGAAGCAGAAGATAGCAGAAGTGATGGCCGTCATGCCCAGCATCTCCTACACAGCCGACACCAGCAGCATGACCCCCGTGGCCCCCCACTACTCCTCAAAGTTTATGGACACCAATCCCTCCAGCCTGGACCCCAACGCCTCCGTTTACCAGCCTCTCAAAAAGTGAACACCCCCGCCCTCGCCCCCGTCCCCTCCACCTCGCCATCCATCTTCCTGTCCTTTTTACTGCTCCTGCAGGCCCGCAACCTCACGGCTGAGAACCTGAGGGTTTTTTTTGTTTGTTTTTGTTTGGGTTTTTTTTGGTTTGGTTCTCTCCTTGCCAGGTCAGAAGGATGTTGTATTGTGTGACTGTATTTGTTGTAGTTAAAACAAAAGAAAACTTAAAAAACAAACAAACTTGAAAATCCCACATCAGCTAGGAAGCCCCCGTTTTTCTTTTAAGTGTCTAGTGAAACCTCACAGAATCGAGGATCGCTCTCACTCCTCACCTCCGGGGAGCAGTTGCTGTATTTTTCTTTTCTTTTTGGGTTTATCATTCCCTCCACAAACTGGAAAACGGAGCCCTCCTTGATTCTACAGCCTGACTTGTAATCCAAATTAATTTTAACAGCTGTTCTCCCGAGATAGCATCAGAGGAATGTAATGCACTCATGACACCAACTCAACCTCTTTTATTTAAAAAGAAAAAACAATTTGGACACCAAATTGACCCTGCTCTAAGCTGCGTTGGGGATGTGCTGGCGGTAAACAGTTTTTAAGCTGTCTAAACTGGATTTGTTCTTTGTTTTTTGTTTGAAAGGGGGTAAAAAGTGACAGCAGTTTGGTTTTCCCTCTACATTCCCACACCCGGTTGCAGAAACAAGTCTGCTTTCCACTGCTCTGCATAATCCTGCATCACGATTCATGATCACAGTGCCTTGAGGACATGAGTTTAATGAGATGCTGCCCGAACCTTCCGAATGCGTTGAAGCATCTGGCTAAGCTGGAAGAGATCAGTTTAGTGGGACTAAAAACACAGATTTGTTGATCGTTGTGCTCTCTGGACGGCAGCCTTGTAATAAAATGAATCAGATATGTTTGACAGCAACATATTCGAGTCACTCTGACAGACGAACCCCCAAATGCTTTGGTTTAGCTGCTGCCCCCCTCTTTTCTTTTCTCACTGTGGAAAGCACACGTTGCTGTTTGAAAGGGAAAACTGTAAAGATGGACTGTGCAATGTTTAAAAAAAAAAAAAAAAGTAAAAAAAAGGAGTTGAGTTAATTTAATTAACTTCCACTTTGGTTTGTGTGCCAAGACTGGAATTCCTGTGTTGAAGAATGTACTGTGAACGCATTGGCTAACACTTTAACAGCGGTTTCTGTTAAGGAGTCTATGGGCAGTGGTGACCTGTGGTGTAGTAGAGGAAGGTGTATAGTTGACAGTAAGGGACTAGAAGTTTCGTGAATGTCACCGTATTTGCAGCATCTGGCGAGTGGCTGCTTTTTCTTTTCCTCCTGTTTCTGCTCTTCTCGCAGTTTTCCCGCAGGGAGAGAAGAAAGTTCTCGAGTCTGATGTGGTTTCACCGTCATTGTTGTGCGTGTGGTTTTCACCTTACTGTGTATGGAGACGCTTGTTTTTTCTTTCTTTTCTCACTCGCTCAGATTGCTGTCATTGGCTTCTTGGAAAATGTTGTGACAAATTTACATTTTAGTTGGTTGTTTGTTCAGCTGAATGTGGAAAGAATAGATTTTGTTTTTGTTTTCTTTGCCCAAAGTCACAGTTCGGTTGCCCCCCACCCTCCCTCTCTACCCCTCCTCCAGGTCTGACCTTGGCTGCGCTCTCGCTCTGTGAGGTTTACAAGAAATAAACTTTTTTTTTTCTTGCAAACTGACTTCTCTCTTCTTGGTGTTGTTAATTTAACGTGTTTGCAGAGGTAAAACCAACCTGACAGCTTTGATGCATTTCAGTTTCCCTCGGCTCGATCTTTGAAATATTAAACCTCGAAGCTGCTGTGAGCTCTTCAGGCGCACTTTGCCTCAGTTTCATCAGTTTGCGTATTTGTTTTAAAAAAAAAAAAAAATAGAAATAAGGGTCCATGCAGCTTTTTAAAGGTGTACACTTTCACCCTCTTAGTCGAACTCACAGCAATCTGCACAAAAAAAATATTTGGAGCTTTTTTTTGTAGTTTTGCCTCTGTTACAACACCAGTGGATTTTAAACCAAACAATGAAGATGTGATTTAAGTGCGAACTTCAGCTTTAAGGGGTTTAATTAAAGTTTTGCATAAACTGTTCAGGAATTACAGACATTATATACGGTCCCCCATTTTTCAGAGGATCAGGCATTAGACTGACGGGGGTCTGACAGAGAGGTGAGTTCAGTTTTGTTATTTCATGACAAATTAAGCAGATAAAATGATCGGGAGTCGATTCCAGGTCACTTAAATTCTCACTATGACATCCAAAGAGATGTCAGCGCAAGTGAGAGAGGCCAACATGAGAGGAAGAACTACAGAAAGGACCAATTTAAGAGTCTGAATGCACTGACCAACTCAGATAACCCATATGGAAAAGATATATATAAATCTTATAAAGTTTGTATCTGTCTTGTGTGAAACTTGTATGAAAAGCATACAAGAGTGAAAACAGATATAAGATACCTTGAAAAATTATATAACTTGTATGTTTTGGATACTTACAAAAAAATATAAGTAATGAGAAAGTGGCCACTTTCATGAGTAAATCATGTAAGTTTTTACTTTTTCCTTTTCCATATGGGAAGACGGAAGAAAGAAGAAGAAAACTAAAGTGCGTGATCACAGAATTCTTTCCTTGGTAAAGACAAACATGTTGTAGTTGCATCATTGTCAAAGTGGACAGTCAAAAGATACCTTCATGAATGGGGGGAAAACAAAAACAAAAGTGCAAACCACTGGTTACACTGACAAACACGAAGAACAGATTAAACTTTGCCAGGAAAAGAAAATCCTAAACAGTTCAGAACAAGAACATTTGGAGGGATGAAACAAAGATGAACTTGTACCAGAGTTATATGAAAAAGATGAAAAGCTGCTCATGCACATGTATGTCTGCCAGTGTGAATGGGTGATGAGCCAAAGCAACCTGAGTTTCTCAAAGGAAAGGAACGGCAAATTCTTCAGTTACATGATCTCAAACCAACACGGCAGCGTTTGATTTAATAAACAGAAAACGGAAGGCTGAGAGATCTGAAACAGTGTAAAAACTTGCTGTGGCCCCTTTGTTATTTTGGAGTTTGCCCAAATGCACCATCTCCCTTTTACCACTAGAAGGCAGTGTCAGTCTGATCAGTGATCACTTCTCTCCACAGGAGTTCTGCTCATTCACTCTGCAAATAATCATTATATTTCCCTCTTTTTAAGACCTGTTACGACCCGGCTCAAAAGCCGCAACATAAAAAAAGTTGAAGTTATTCAACTAAAAGAGACGGACAAGCCGTTATCACCATAAAAGAAACAAACAAAACTCAGGCGTTGGTCAATAAAGCACAAAGTCAAAAGGAAAGAGCAGCTCACTAGCTGAAAACCACAAAACACAGCTCACTCGCTGGAAACACCGCAAAACACTCAGCTCACTAGCTGTACCCACACACAAATGGCACTCTGGCCCAGAGCTCACCCTGCACGGGGCTTAAATACCCTTAATTGCTGATGGGAGTCAGCTGCACCGGAGGGAAAGGTGGCATCTCAGGCAGGAGGTAGTGGGACACGCCCACACAGGCACCCTCAGGAGGAGGCCCTGCTAGGGCCGTAACACCCCCTCCCATAAATGCAAACCCCTGGTTTGTCAAATCACAATAACAAAAAGTGAGTCCATAGCCGTGTCAGGAGGAAATGCAGGCTTGCCACCTACCAAACCGCGTAGCAACGGTTAGGCATTGCCCACGGAAGCTGCCAACCCCATCTCAATGGGTTCAAAATACTTACTGAGGGTGGCCGCAGACCCTCAAAACAATGTCTCATGTGATAGCCAGGGCTTTTTTGAGCCATCACATGTGGAGAACACAGCAGGCAGTCAGAAAACCTTACTGTAACAGTTTTCAGACGATTGCTCAGGTCACGGGTACTGGCATGTTTGTTAGTCAGGGGTGCAGGTCTGAGTGGTGGTGTTATACATGATCTGTCCACCTGCATGTCATTTTGAGGAACTGGGACATTGTCAACCAGCAGCAGCTCAGGGTTAGGTGACCTCTCACACTGACTACATGACACGATTGAGCAATTATGCTCCAAGTGTAGCCTTTTACTAGGCCTGGCAACCTGGTCGGTTTGAGAACCACGACTAGCTTTTCTCAAAGCAGGCACTTTTTGCTTTGAGTCTGCTTTCCGTTTGAGTTTCAATTTTGAACAGTCAGCAATGAGGTGTCCAGGGTTGTGGCAGAAGAAACAAAGCTTTGTTTTGGGTCTCGAAACCACAACTTTTTCAGCCTTGTTAGCTGGCTCCCTCCTAGCTCTCCAAGATGTGTTACCGTGAGAAGGGATGTCACATTCCACTGCGTTTGTTTTATGAGTTAGGGTAAACCCATCCGCCAGTATGGCAGCCTGCTGTAGAGTGGAAACCCTTTGCTCACTTAAATAACAAGAAATAGACTCAGGAACCGAGTTTTTAAAATCTTCCACCAGCATAAGCTCACGTATGGACCCCACGTCGTTAACCTGGCTTGCAGCACACCACCTATTAAAGAGCTTTGCCTTCTCCCTAGCAAAGTCAAGGTAGGACTGACCCTGTGCCAACTCCAAACCTCGAAAGTTCTGCCTATAGGCTTCAGGTAGGAGTTCATGGGCTTGGAGGACAGCACTTTTAAGCTTTTCATAAACTAAGCAGTCCTCCATTGACAAAGCAGAACAAACCTCCTGAGCCTTACCTGTCAACTTACATAGTAACATCACGCACCACATGTCCTGAGGCCATTGCAGTGCGGTCGCTATGCGTTCAAAGGCAATAAAGAAGCTATGAACATTGGACTCACAGAAAACGGGAACCAGGTGGATGTTATTGCTCATAAACGAGCCTCTGGACACCTGTTCACCAACAGATGTAGGCCCAGTGCTCGTCAGCTCCAGCTGATTCAACTGGAACGCCATTCCAGCCTGAAAAAAAACCCACCACCACACACGCACCTGTGCCAATTCTCACAGGCTAGCCAACAATTAATGGTAACCGAACAACTTTTTCTCCTTGACCAACTTACCTTCTGCTACACACACCCATACAACACACGACCTACCCAGTTCCTGAGCACAACAAACTTGCCTACCTATCTTCTGGAGCGTGCTGGGCTCGAGGCAACTTGAAAGGCAGAACTTCAGCGACCGGGGCCCTGAATTGCCTACCCCCACCCAGGATAGCCACCAAACACAATAAACTAAAACAATAAAGCAAAACAACAAACAAGTGCTTCGATGGAAGGGCAGCACAGCCACCCAGCTGAAACACACTAACTAAAGGGAGTTTGCACAATTACAGTGACCACCATCACTCACCCACTTAAAAGCAAAACAAACTGACATTCAGTCTCCACTAAAATGTCCAAAGATCCCGGACGAGCCCCCACTTATGTTACGACCCGGCTCAAAAGCCGCAACATAAAAAAAAGGAGATGAATAACAGAGTGTGGGTGAGAAGAGGTTTCATCCTAAAATGGAAAACCAGGTTGGCTAGAATGGCTGGTGCCACCAAGGCAAAGACTAGTGCACTGCCAGAAAGCTTGCCTCAGGTATGCTTTTATCCACACCTGACTAGGTGTGGCCAATTAGCACCAGCTGAAAACACTGAGATGATTAGAAGCTGCAGAGGGACGTAACAGACCATAAATCACATTTTATTCTGATAAAAGAGTTGGTTATTATTATTTATGCTTATTTATGGTAATAATTTGAGATGGACATTCTTTGGCCACAAAAAGAGGGAAAAGCTGGTCATTAAAATGATCATTTCTTGCAGGACTGGATGAGTCGTTTCTCTACCTAAATATGGACACGTGAGGGATGCCTTTGCTTTCCTGACCTTTGGCCCTGGAAGTTCATTCAGATCAGGAATGACACTTCCTGAGGTTTGTGGGGGTTAAGATTCCCGCTGTCAATGTCAAGCACCCCTAATTTCAAACAGACGCCCTCTCAGGAAGTGTCACGTGCCAAGCTTCCTGAGATATGTTTGATCAACCCATGCATTGAGACTAACTGTGCTTAGATTGGTAATAAATCTGTTTTTAAACCCATCTGCTCCATGCTCTTCCACTTCCTGTTTAACAGGGTCAAACGTGGAACTGGCAAATTATGATCATTAGAAATTGCCCACAGTGCCATTAAGCATCTGAAATCTACAGTTAATCCTCCCGTTTGAAGGGAAGGAGGCATAAATAAGATAAAATGCAGATAAAGCTTCTCTTGAGTTACTCGGTTTGACATTTTTTTTCTTGATTGAAAACACTTTCACCCTAAAGGATTAGAAAAAGATTATTTTTGCAGACGATCATTGAAGCTTTGGTGAGCTTGCAGCAGAAACACTCCCATGCTTGCTCTGAGGGTTGCTTACTTGTGTTTGTCCTCATGTATAATTAAACTGTGTGTGTTTTGGCTCTTATACTCACCTTCAGAGTGAAGAACCAAAACATGCGTCTTCTCTCCCCTCTGGCAGAAACTCTCTGATCTTTCTTCTCCAACTAGTACTGCTGCTTCCTTAAAAGCCAGGCTTCGTGCTGCATGCTTCAGTTTACAGTCACTCTTTGTCCCATTGCATGGAGGCACAGTTGTATCTGCTAACAAAGAAACAGTGATTTAAAAGGAATTCACCTGCCTGAGCACAGAGGGACTTAAAGCAGTGATCAGTCTCTCTAGAAACTATTTTTTATGCTGTGTTGTAACTTAAAACTGAGCTTTAGATTGAAGATCGTGGAGCGCTTGCCCAATATGCACCTGAGGACGCTGTGGCCAGTTAAACTGTCATCTCCCATGAAATCTGGTACTGCTGGATTTTTTTGCGAGCCAAACCCTCGAGTGATTCATACACAGGGCGGTGATGTAAGCTCAGTGAAACTCACCAGAGAAATGTAGCTCTGCGACTACAGGAACCAATATGAGACAACATTCCTAATGTCAATCAGCATGTTTGCTAGAGATGCTCTGCACTGTATTTTATCTGGGCCTCAAAAATGATTGAGGTTAGAAAAAGATTCCACTTTTTGGTTTCACTTTCTCACAGAAAGTGTTCAAATTGGGTTTTTTCATCACAAGGAAAGATTACACCAGTCTACAGTCATAATGCATCTGAAGGTACTTTTTTGAGTCAATGAAAAAGACAAATAATGCTTAAAGTTTGTGGTTTGGTTTAGCTTTGATGGCATGCTCCTGGATCATTTCTTAAATGAAACCAGAAATGACTAAAACACACCTCTGAGTTTTTGCAGCAATGGCCGAAATTGCCATTACCTGTACTAATCTTCACATGGCCACTCTGTTGTGTTGACATTGGTCTTGTATGAATTCTAAATGCAATTATCTGTTTGACTTTTGACTTCTTCTGTTTGGCCTTGGATTTGACCTTCCTGGTAGCAGGAAAAAGTACATATGAAATCGCCTATTTTATATACAAAGCAGGCAGCTTCTGAAAAGATGTTGACCAGTGTAATAAAACCAAGGGTCACAAAGGGTGAATTTTAAATTTCAAATGCCAGAATTGTTGCTGGATCTTCGCAGAAGTCTTATCCATGGAGCTAACTTTGGAGAAAACCAAAGAAGAACAATAAAAGGGTCAGAGGTCATAGAGGTTTGTTAAATGCACTCTTGAGCATCACTGCCAGTTACAGGTTTATACCAAAAAATATATTTTTTTGAATTTTGGGGGCAATTTTTTGTTTATAATAGCCGGTTGTGGCAGATGGCTGTGGAAAGTTTTCAGATTTATCAGTTTAATTTATTGAAACACACACTATGAGACTACTTTATGATACTCTTTATAACCGCCTCTTTCTGTCCTTGAAAATTCCCAGAACATACCTTTAACTATTAACTATTGGTTAAACATGTGGCCTGGGGGGGCCAGAACTGGCCCAACAAAGGGTCCAATTCGACCCAAGAGATTTCTCGAAAAATGTGAAAAGTTCACAAAGAAGGACATAAATTTTGTCCTTTTGTTTTGCCTTTCTTACTGACAAAGACACAATTTGTGGCCTGGCACACTACACCAAAGTAAGAAAGAGATAAACCAAAACATGACGAACACTTCCTGCTTTTCACTATTTTGTGTGGAAATTTGATTTTCTTTGATTTATGTTAGTGGCATTTCTTTATTTAAAAACATGGGCGTATTATTGAACTTGCACTTCTTCTTTTTAAGAATCTCAGACATTAAATATGGACACATATAGTTAAACTTCCTTACCCTGACAGAAAGCGGAACATGTTGGAAGTGGTTATAGGTTATTAGCTTATAACCACAAGGTTATAGGTTATTTTACCCATTTGAGCCACTTGAGATCAAACTGGGCAGTGTGTAAGTTATGATGTAAAATGTGTTTAACAGCTTTGATTTAGAGTTAAGTAGTGGTTGATCTGACTTTTAGAATAAATGTGAAGAATTTCTTTCTGAAACACTACTGGTTCACCCACAGCTTTAAGAACTCCAGCTTCAAAACTTTCTGTCACTTGCATGAGAAAATCAGTTTTCATGCTAAGAAATAAAAGAAAATTGTGTTAAATAACTTGAGACACCAAAATTTTATGTAGAGACAGAATTATTATCAGATCCGCAGTGGAAAGATGGCTTTCTAATCTAAGCAAAGATTCACTGATGGAAAATGTCCTTTTTGAGGAGAAACCCCCCCCACGTACTTCCTCCATACTGCAACAGTTCCCTGTAGTGCAGGATATGGGGTCAAAGGTTACATTAAATTAGCCGCAGTAAAATCTTGTGTTTAAACTTTAATAACCACCTCTAGTGAAAACCAGTTTAGCCCAATATACAAGCTGAGATGGGCATTTTGTGTTGCATGTGGCTGATGGATGTCAGTGGTGTGCTGCAAAAGTTCATGACTGGGCTTTCTGTGCAAAACAGGAATTAAAAGTGTTGGCATGACTGCAAAATGAAAAACGGGCACAGATTTATCCCTCACAACAATAAAGCATTGCAGTTTAGACTTGTGCTGGATGGAGGAGCGCGCTCACTTTTTGAGAACACTTTGTTTACTTTTAGATTATAACATTGTAAGAAATTGTTTTAAAGAAAGGAGTTCCTCAGGGAATACTATTGGGTCCTGCTTTAACAACTTTAGCGAGATTAGTGCAAAAAAAAAAAAAAAATCACAGTGGTGATATATAAGATTATAACTTACTCATTTATATAACAAAAAAAAACATTTTTGCTTTTCATCCAGGGTTTGGTAACCTGGATGAAAAACTTATTTGTATCATGTTTGGATTAAACTACAGTATATATTATTGTACAATCTACTGTACAATATAAAGTGCCTTGAGGCGACTGTTGTTGTGATTTGGCGCTATATAAATAAAATTGAATTGAATTTAATAGGTTTACAAGAAACTGTACATCGGTTACAATCCTCACAGCCATATCAACGCCAACCAAAGATGGAAAAGTCACCGGGCAAATTTGGCTGGCTGACTGTTCAGATCCCTCCCCTGGGGGGTGTGGCTGCACTCCCCCCCTCCCCCCTCATAGGCAAGAGCACAGGTGTAACAACTCTGTGACTGACCTTGATGTACCAGAGCAAACCCATCTCCCTATACAGGGAGTACAGAATTATTAGGCAAATGAGTATTTTGTCCACATCGTCCTCTTCATGCATGTTGTCTTACTCCAAGCTGTATAGGCTCAAAAGCCTACTACCAATTAAGCATATTAGGTGATGTGCATCTCTGTAATGAGAAGGGGTGTGGTCTAATGACATCAACACCCTATATCAGGTGTGCATAA
>NW_024582416.1:1885617-1949172 GCF_018398535.1 Haplochromis burtoni
TCTATCTATCTATCTATCTATCTATCTATCTATCTATCTATCTATCTATCTATCTATCTATCTATCTATCTATCTATCTATCTATCTAAATTTGTGTCATTGTTTGGCTGTTTGTGTGTGCACATATGTGTCTTCATTTGGCTTTTCCTGTAATGTGTCACATATTCTGCTGTAGTAAACCCCATCAGCATGACTTTTTGGGCTTGAGCTTTAAGAAGAAGAATGCAAAAACAAAAGGAAGCTCATTATCTGCGATTATAAAACTTAAATTTTGTGTATATTTATCAAAGATTTTCTATTTTTTACTGTGGACTCACTGTAAAGGCCTTTACACACTGGACACTTAAAATTCATGCAAATATTTGAATATTAATATATGATTTTATGATCTTAACAATAAACTAATAACAACAAGAAGCGATTTTTCCAATCCAAATAAACAAATGTGACCAATCAGACCACTGCATTTGGCAACATGTACACTGCAGTTCTAAACACCACCCGTACTGAATACACAAATAGTAAAATTATACTATTTTGCCTGAGACACGCAGCTAGACATTCCAGGTCAACTGGCTATAAAATTTGACAGTTTAATGGTTTGTTTTTACTTCCTTAATAGTACGCCAGGCAGATATGCCATTTGTCTTCTTAAGGTATGTCAGAATGAAGGCTATAAAAACAAACAAAAATACAGTTCAAATTTTTTGACCTCTTGCTTTGTAAGTTGCACATTTTCTAAAGAGGACCTGTGGGCCGGGTTGGGTGCCTTTGACGGCCGCTTCTGGCCCCCTAACCATATTTTTGAACCCCCTTATGAGCAGCTGGCGATCGGAGGATCACGTCAGTCGTCGCAGAAGACGCGGGGGGACAGTAGAAACTGTAGGCCGGGTCTTAGAGGGCGTTATTAACAGGAATAACACTAGCACCGCCCGTCCGGGCTGCCAGCGCCGCCGCGGCTGCTTTTACTACCTCACCCACTCGCGTGACTCCACAAGCGGGCGTCACGCACCTTATCCGGTTAATTTACATACTAACACCGCCCAGGGGGACGAACATGGTAATTTACCGTCGGCTGAGAGCTAGTCGTACGAAGGAGGGGAGAGAAGAACAGCTGAAACAAAGTTTGAACGACAGAGGTTTGTTTTAAACCGAGCGGAGTGTTTCGACACGCACACACAGGCGCTCGTCGGGCTCTTTGCCCCACTTTTGGATTACGATATGGACGCTTTGAAATCCGCCGGAAGGGCAATTATACGGAGCCCCAGCATCGCCAAACAGTCCTGGGGTGCGGGCAGACATAAAAGTAAGTATTCGCCGTCTCATTGCACTCATGTGTTATCCAGTAGCTTGTGCTAATTTGGCTACACCAAAGCTAACTTGGCTAAGAAGAGCTAGCCTCCACAAGTAGCTAACTGTAAAACCGGTGGTCTCCGAGCGTTACCTAGCTACAGTTGTCGTAGTGGCGTGAACACCTAGCAACCCGAATAGTTTCACATCAGGAAACGTTTAGTGAGGGGATTGAACTTGACACTGAAACTGACAGCAGCGCCCCGCAGCTCGTAAACTGACTCCCTGTGAGGCTCGGAATAACAAGTTCAGCCTCCACGCCGGCTCCCTGCCCACTCCGCTGAGTTTATTTTGGAACAGAGGCGCAAACAAAACGTGTCAAAAGTTTGAGGAGTACTGCTGTTTTTCCTGCCACGTCGCTCAGACGCGCTCGGAAACGTGCAGGAGAGGATCGGTGGGAGCTAAAACACTGTAATCTGGACTTTAAGGAGGCAGGAGCAGGCACGGAGAGATGAGCGGTCTCCTTCCTGGCAAGCCTTTACAAGCCCTACAACTCACTCTGTTGCTAGGCGATGCACACTGGGAAACACAAAAATGAGGAGGCTGTGTTAAAGGGGGGATTCTTCAAACACCATGGAGGTGTCTTTAGGATGCACTATGATGACGATGCTCTTCAATCGTCGCATGCATGCTCAGCTGCCTTGCACAAAGAGTGGGGGGTTACCCCCTGCTCCCCATGCCTCTCTGGCTTTTTTTTATTTTGTTTCACAGACAATGGAGCTGTTGGCTTGACCGTGCTTACACGTGCCAGACCAATCGATGCTTTGTTTTGGGAGTGATGCACAATCAGCAGGGTCCTTCCACATGCGATCGGGCAGCAGCTACGCAGACCCCTCCATGAATAATCGATCAGCTCAGCTGATAATGGAGTTTCCCCTCCATGTGGAATCTGTGGCAGAGGTCACACCTCTAAGTCTTTTTCAGAGGTTTTGAGTTTTATCTGGATGTTTTTAAAAATGAGAAAAGTTGGCAGAACTCCTGAGGAGCCTTTTTTAATGCTTTAAGATTGTAACGGTCTTTCAGAGGTGTAGAAATGATAATCAAATGATCACACCATGAAATGCATTTTAAATGCATTATATTTGTAGACATGACAGAATAAAGTAATCCTGAAACCAAGAAATTTGCTAGAAATCATTGATTACTTTCACTGTGGTGTAAAATACACAAAATGCTGGATGTACAGCTACATCTTACATATATATGCTAAAATTCTGGTCCGCATCAGTAAACTACTCACTATTGTGAGACTTGGCCTGTGGTTCGACAGACTCCAGCTCCACCGTCTGGAACGACAGCTGGAGATAGTAGTCCTTGCTCTTCTTTGAAGATCTGTTGTGAGCTGCAAGGTCTCTCTAACCAGAACCTGGAGCAGGTGGAGTGCTGGTTCAGGTGCCCCTAAACTGAGCAAATGAAGCATTACAGGTAAAAACTATTCTTTAAGCTGGTGGAGTCTGAGTCGATCCACAGGTTGAGACATTAGCTCTGTTATCTATTATCGCATTTACGGTATGATTTGTTCATGTATTTAAGAAAGCTACATCATTTATTGAATTCTGGGAAGTTAGCTAGTTCTTGTTAGGAGGGATTGTGAACTTTCAAGTCTCATCTCATTACGTGGGATAGGCAGCAGCTTAAGTAAGTTCTAAGACTTTTTTTTTGCCTACATCATGATACTGGGCACATCCTTTAGGCGTGATCACTTCTGTCTTAAAATGAATTTTGGATATAATTATATTTGAACACCTATCAGTGTACCTTGCTTTTAGTATAATGCTGCATAATCCTGTCTTTGCTGTGGGACCAGGAGCTGAGTTTATGGCACCAGCTAAGCATCTCGCATTAAATACTGTAATTACTGATATTTAAATATAATCATTATTTATCACTCTTGTCTCGGTGAGTGATTACCCACTCTCAGCGAGCTCTGCACTCTCCTATGTTGCTACCACACTGATGGTCATTAACCTAGCCCCTCGCTTTACAGCTTTACTGTTCTAACATGACAGTAAATAAACCCCACAACTGTAAACATAATGAAACAAACAGAAAATATAATTGATATAAAGTGGGCTTAATATTTTAGCCAGTGTCCATACGAAGATACTCTAACTCTGGATGCAACAATATCAGCAGATGCATGTAATATGAATGGGTACTGTGAAATGATACTTACTTAATCTACAAAATAGGAGTGAATTAAAAAAATAATTTAAATCAAAAAGGAATAAACTCACAAACTCAAAATATGTTAGCAGAATTTCTAGTTTGTGTTAAGTGACCGACATCTCTGTTTTTGTTTGCTTGAATCTGCCCCATACACCGAACAATTAGAGTAATGTTTGTGAACACAGTCGCTGGAGTGCTTATCGCTTCTAACAGCCAAGGAGGAGGACTACAACCTATATCTGGAATCCAGTAAAATTATTTTTGAAACCTACCACAACACTTTCTTATTCTTTCCTGTCTGTGCATGACAAACTGTGAGCTTGCTCTTCTTTACTGATGTTAGATGGTGTTAGAAGATCAACCTGATGTTCACAGCCACCACCCAGTTTGAAGTGACCAAAGCAGAATTTTTTCATTTATCTTGCCCAACATGTATTTCTGTCAATTCACATCAAGTTTTGTTGCTTTAATGTGTCCCATACACCACACGGTTACCGTTTATTAACATCTGAGCACTGACCTGAAGTTATTAATCACTTCGGAGCGTTCAAACTGTACACTGTTCTTGGATACACAAACACCAGAAGCCGCATCCAGATAAGTCTCAAGATCTCACTTTCTGTCACGTTGATGTACCCCATATACCGTACAGCTATCGGTAATATCTGAACAGCACCATCGATTTGGATCTTTAATCACTACAAGAGACTCGGTCATGGAGGGCTGTTACTGCGCTGTTTTCAACCACACAAACACTGGAAACCAAATTAGACATCCACCAAACTCAAAATCTAAACACAATATGTACCAAAATAATAACACTGCTAACTTAAGATTTTGAAGGTAAGAGTTCAAACCACAGGTCTTTGTTCTTACTAATGCATATGTTACATTTTTAGAAACAAGTACACAAATCTTTACTCATTAGTGTGGTTAAAAAACCTCTCAACATAAGTAAGTATACTTTAAACTTTGTATTAAGTTGAAGGCATTTCTCACACAGTGTAGTCAGCCTTTTTAGAGCAGCTGTTTATATTGTTTGATTCTTTCACCTACATTACTAATTTATTTGGGGTTCCTGTTTTTGTGTATGATCAAACAATGCGTCACCTTCCCCTTTTTTCCCCAATCTGTTAATATAATCTTACACTTGGCTGTTTTGGTGCTGTGAGTAAAAAGCAACTTGTCATCCTGTGGTGTTGATAGCTTCTCTAAAGTGTACCCTGCTTTTAAACATGACATTCATGCAGGTTAAGAATTAAAGGTTCACTTAACCTCGTGCCCTCTGGCTTGGATTGTATTGCCTTAAAGGCACAACATTTCAATCTGTATATGCAATTAGGGTAAAGTTTTGCCTTTTTACAGTCTTGTTCCTCCCGTGTGTGGGCTTGGCCTTGTCAGAGCAGCCTATTCACAGCATTGGCATGCATCAACACTGAATTCCTCTTCTCCTACTGTCAGTGGTAGATCATAACAGGTGCTGTTATTGTTTTCATTAAGCTCCTGTGTCTTTGAATGCTTGCCGTTTGTCAGCCTTTTAGAATAGCCTGACGTCAGTGCTTGCTTCGTTCCCTTTGCCCTGCTTTTTGCATTCGTTTCCTGCATATCTTTAAAGAGCATGCTTTCTTTCTTGGCTTTCCTGCGCTGCCCTCTCATTACATCGACATAGTTTGGATTTTTTTTCTGGTAGGTGGTAGAGTGGTATGTAACATTAGACCTCTTTTTAGGTCATGAAAGCAACGTGTTTGTGTGCATGTGTGAGTGAGACAGGAAATCCCCACCTATATGACTAAAACATTTTCTTCTCATGGTCAAGAGGCTGTCTCCTCTGAGGTTATTGGTACTGACACTGCTAGATTACCGAATGTCTGAGTTGACCAGACTTGTGTGTGTGAGAGTGTGGACTACGTTTCATTTAAGACCTTTATGTGGAAACCAAAGTTGATGTTGATCAAAGTTATCATGATGTGTATTTCTACACCTTTTTCAGATAGTACTGCATGTTAAACTGTTATTATCGTGGATTAATGTCAGCTGCCTTGTTGGTTTGAGGAAGCCACCCGTCTCATGATTCAGTTGCTTGTAGATTCACATAAAGCAGGAACAACTTGAAGTATTTGCTTTCTGTTGGAGTTTATCAGTCTCTCACATCAACTTCATTGTGACTGATGATTGCATTGAATGTTTTTCTCTACACTTACAAGTAGTTATGGCAACCAAATGGGCAACCTAGAAACTTTTGACTATATATCTCTCCTGGTGAGAGGCAGCCTTTCTCCAAAGAAGCGCGGTCTGACTTGAACTGACTGCAATCCCTCTGAGTTGGATCAGTGAAGGTTTGCATGTAACTGTGGAGGAATTTGTTTATTTTTCCAGATCTCTGAGGTTCTGTCTGGACTGTGAATACAGAATTTATAAAATAATATGAATTTTTTGTTTACGCAGATGGTTACAGGCTAGTTAATCGTTGTGTTATTGCAAGCAGATTGCATGCAATTGTCTGCTTGACCACATTTAATCACAGACTGATACGAGACGGTTTTGTTGCCAATTTATTGCCAACTTTATGCATCAAAATAGCATTGAAGACAGCACCTGACATGCCTGTCTTTAAAACAACCATTTCAAAGGCAATGTGATCAGAAGTTTATTCCACATGTCACAATAATCCTGGTTGCAACAGGGTCTCTAACCAGTTTTTTCCCTTGTGTGAGTGTAGCCAGGTTTAGGTCTGGACTTTACTGGTGTAATTGCGACATGCTGTCAGAGATTTTCAAGTTATTGCCGCAAATGCAATACAAGATACTGACTCATTAATCAGTGTCCAAAAGTAGTTTTAAACATATTTTAGTGATCAATATATAATTGTCTGTATAGGGTGTGGTGAGTAAAGACATGACATCAGACACCACCCATGTTTATGTAAGAGGGTGGTGTGCCAAGTTATCAGCAGAACCCGGCGAGCTGTTTCCATAAACTGTAAAAGTACCATCATCCCTGCTCCAGCCCTGGTCACCCGGTGCAAAGTCATCCAAAAGTATCTGCCAGGCTGTAATAGAGATCACATCCTGCTGGCTTCCTTTATGGAGTGTAAAATCCTTACTGATTTACTGTGATCTGTATCTATAAGCTGCTTCTGTGTTTGGTCATGTGTGAGCATGTGCTGGTAGGGCTGCACAACTATGCTTCGTCACTGTTTCTCCCAGAGAACGATATTAAAAATAGATGCTGTCAGGGCAATAGATGAAAATGAATTATTGGACTTAAACATGGTATTTAGTGTTGGTGAAACTGGCTGCTTTGAGTTTGTGATCAGAAAAGTAGAACTTTTTCTATGTGGCGTTATTTTGGACTAACCACTGTTAGTTCTCCAAAGTGCATCTTTTAATGAAAGCATAAGTCTATTTATGGAAAAAAAGCTAGAAAATGAAGTCTTGAGTCACTAACTCTGTCTTTTGTTTCATGTTCTATTTTAAATAATAGGATGTAACACATTTACACCTGCTTTTAACAGTGCAGGGTGCTTCCAGTTTACTCTGTCATTCCGAGACACCAGTAAGGACGTCTGGGTCTAAACAGCATGACTTCGAGGAAAGAAATAGTTCATGTAATCTACTTTAGCCATATGTCTAGACATATGGTCAGTGTTGCTTTGGTTCATTGTTAGTAGGCCGTGTTGGTGCCTAATAAACACCACTTGAGGCAAGAAGAGAGCCTAAAATACCAATTAAGTGTATTTGGATAGCCTTCTCTTTGTTAGCAGTTAGTGCTCCAGTCCACAGTTACAGCTCCTTCTGTTTAATCTGTCGAGCAATGGTGTCAGTAATACTTAAATAGCTACACAAGTCCTCAAGCATTACTGTGCACCTACACTAGAGACAGTCCTCCTTTCTGTAACTTGACTGAGTGTATCTGTAATGATTTATGGATCTCTTTTGAGTGTTCAGCCAGGAGGAAGGAATCAAACACCCTGCCTTTCCCCACCCCCTCCATCCCTGTTCAGCATCAGCACAATCCTCACATTTCACGCTTCCTCTTTACCATTAACTCATTCTATATATGAAGTCTGTGGGACTGGAAAGAGGATTATTTATGAATGTGAAGCTATTTTCACACAACACTGCAGCCCTGAACTTTTCTTGGCTTTACCCGTCAGAGCTGTCCTGGAGGAAACACTGGGCAGCGAATAATTACGTTCTTCCAACGTGTTTTTAAATGACTTGTTTTGTCCACCCAGCAGTCCAAAATCTAAAGAGTCACTGTGCTGTCCTGTGGCCCTTGGCCTCGTGTCCATTTTGGCTGATGAACCTGAATTTTTCTACTGGTTAACAATCCAAGGCTTATACAGGAAATTACTTCACCTGCTTTGCATCTGTATGAACTTGTTTCCTCCCAAGATGTCTGTCTCGTTTCTCCTGGGAGGCTCATGTCTTTCAGATTAGTTATCATTTGCTTTGGTTTGACTGTTGCTTTAGTTTAAGGCACATGTGGGTTCAGGTTGGTGCAGGTTCTGTTTGGTTTATATCTCTGACCTTTTTATTAAATCTAAACCTTTTGGAAAACTGTTGCTGTGCTGAAAATGCCTCAGGATTCCTCAGTCCTGCTTGGATCTGCGTTTCTGTGCTGGTGCCAGAAGTTGAAAGACATCTGCAAAGAAACACCCAAACGCACTGGAGTCGTGTGCAGAGAGTACACTTGTAGAGGGATTGACCTGCATACTGCATAAATTTCAGGGTCATGCTGTAGATCTGTGGTCCCGGGTGTGAAATGCTGATGTGTTAAACAAGACAAACATCGATCTGCACTTTAGGCAGACTTTACTCGATTATCTTATTCTGTTGTTTTGCTGTGGATGAGCCATCCATCCCACACCTAGATTTTTCAAAACAATTACAGCACATTGTTGTTGGATATAAAACCTCCAACCTGTTCTTTTGAGTGAGGGCTACTGGAAAAAGCTGCCTGCGTTTTGGTGCTATGAGCCCTAAGCAAGAAAAAAAGAAACTGAAACTCTATGCAAAGGAATAGAGTGCAATCAATCTAACCAACTGCTGAAACTGTCGGCTGTGGAGTTTCTGTTCTTTACAGATAAGCGTCCAAACCACAACACCAAGGAAGACAAAACAGACTCGATAGAAGCACAATAAAATAAGGTAATCATGGTTTTTGAATCTTGAGATGCTGGCGTCCTTTTAAACACAGCTCCAGTTTGCTTCAAAGTTCAGTTATGAATAAATGATTGCACATTCCAGTATCACACCTTTAATGATCTTTAGCGTATGAGAGCATTTTCTAAACGCAGTGGTTATATCTTTTAATTTAGATATGTTTATTTGAATCAGTCCATTTTAACATAGGGCTGTTTTCATACCTGCTCGGGCTCATTTGTGCACAAATGAGATAAAAATGAGTCCTTGTGAGGAGAAAACTTCCATTTATGAGGAAGCCAAGAATCCACTCCACAAAATTGTTCTAAAGACCTGCTGGTTGAAATATGAGGCTGAACTCGTATAAGAAAAATCAAGTAACATTAGCCTAGTGTATGTGTAGTGTGTGTAGGGGTCAGGCACACTCTGTTTGCCTTCAAATTTCTCACTAGTTTTTCAAGGATTTTTATCATGCCTGATGTAAGAGCAACCTGTCTTTAATAATTTAGAGATTTGGTGGTATATTTATCTGCATAGACTACAAGGTGCACCGTGCATCCCTCGATTTTGTGGAGACTGCATCGCTTTCAGTGAGAGTGATTTGAGCTGCGTTGGAGTGCAGCCGCTCCTGTTAGCCGTGACTCCGCGCAGAGCGCTTTAAGGATCACTTTCATAACCCAGATTCCCGCTGAGAGTACATTCTGGCCTCAGCTGGTCATCCGCTGTAATCCCTGACTGGCATGACCTTTCATTTCTCCTCTCATCTCCTCACTTTCCTTCATTGAGTGGATTTGGCCAATACTGAGTGACATGTGTCTCAATGTTAAGGCATCAATTATAAGACTCTTATTTTCTACAAATCCTTCCCTTCACACTGAACGTTGTTTCAGACGGGCCTAAAAATTAAACGCTGATGGCTGCACGCTCATGCAACATGTGCGCCGTCTGATATTGATTATGATTATTATGATTAACCCACAGGTTTGGAGGATGAAAGTAGAGAAGCATCTTGAAGCTCAGGGACAGACAGACGAGGTCACATGCTGATGGGCTAAATGGATCCTCGTTGACTGTTCATTTGATCTCGTTTCGTATCGATTGCTCCCTTAGTGAACTGGTCTGTTTATGCCTCTGTGGTCATTTGTGCTTAATGGTTTTATTTGTGGATGTCACATAGAGTCTTTGACCTGGGTTTTCAGTCATTTCTTAAACAGTTTCCACTGAAGCTGGAGCTCAAAGGAAGACGGGACAATAGTAGCGTATCAGTTTTTGTACGCAGCCGAGACAGACAATGATAATTGTCCCATGTGGTCTAACACAGTTTTTCCCTTTGACTAACACTCAGTCTTTCTTTTCTTAACAATGCTCCCTCTCAGCCTTTTCCCATAATGCCCAGCTCTGTGAGTGATGATTTTACTCTACACTTGGAATCAAAAGGCTGAAAAGAACATATTGGCTTAGATGTAGAACTTTCTTTTATTTTGGGCACACTTAGAAGTTGAATGTTTCTTTCTCAACAAGCTCTGGGCTTTTTGTCTCTGCTTATACCTTCAGGCATCTTTCCTTGCGTCAGTCAGCAGTTTCTAAATTAGCCCAGAAAGTCCTGATTGGAATCTAATAACGCTGGAATTGGGCTTTTTTTGAACACATCTTGTTGCCGTGAGACTTAAAAAAAAAAAAAAAAAAAAGTCATCTCACAAGAGATATGGGTCACTTGAGGTCTCAAAGGATCCATGTTACACTATTTTCTCACAAGTTTAAGATTTAGTAATTGGAGCACAGGTATTAATGTATGAGATGGTGAGGCATTTTTTTAAATTTTTTACTGAAAGTAAAACAATGAATAATTCAAAGCGCTACAGAGGAAGCTGGTCCTGGCAATTATGCAGCTCTTACTTTAACCTGTTTCAGACAGTTTTAACATTGTAAACTGACACAGTCTTATGGCAGCGTTACTCCCCAATGACAGTGGTCTCCTGATGCAGCTTTGACTCAAACTGCTCAGGAACAGTTTGATGGTTAAGCTCGATTCTTGGAGGACCCACACCTCAACCTGGAGGACCCAAAGGATCAGAGATGGGATTGTGGGATCTGCTCTGTAGTCTTAAGTGCAACCTGTTAATATAGTGCTGTTCACCCACCACTTAAATAAAAAATGATGCCACCTGCGATTGATTCACTCATGGACAGTCCCCTGTCTAATTTAGTAAGGCGTGCCAATCAGCGTGTACCTGCACTTCCCATCTCTTTTTCCTGTTGGCTGGCTTGGAGGCCTGGGTTGTTCCTGTGGCGCTCTGTGACATTTATTCAGCTTGTTCCCCAGAGACGACCTGCAGTTGAATGTACTCTAACTCAAACCAGAGCCTGCAGTCATCTCACCGAGGCTACAGAACAGAACAAGTACTACTGCAGAAATTGTGGATTTGTAGTTTATCTGGGAGATGAGAAACTGGATGTTATTTTTCTTTTTTGGTATAAAATATTTGGCAAATAAAATATGTCACTGTATTTGCATTTATTTAATAAGTCACTAGAGGCCGTGTGCTTTCATTGAGGACACCACAGTATATGTGCTTTGATTAATGGGTATTTTTATTATTCCTGCAGGTCTTAAAACTATAAACATGACTTTGTGTAAATGAGGCCCGTCGTGGTGACAGGCTGTAGTGTGTTTTTTAAAGTCAGTCCATGTGAAGTCTGCATGTGATGTTTTTATAAATTTTCATAATGCGTGTGAATAATGGGCTGTGAAGATTGAATCTGACTGTTAAACTGCTGTGTTTGGCCCTTTTTATTTAATTAGTTGTACAGAATCATGTTAATCGTGGTGGTTTAAATGCTCGCTGACATTTTGCAGGAGACATCTGTGCCAGTTTGTTTAGGTTGACAGCTGGCTTTGACTTCCCTCGCTGTCTGTAGAGCAGTGGTGTTTAACAGCACCTCTGTTAAACCATGATTGTCTGGAGGACCATATAAAAAGGCAGCCAGGCAGTGCAGCCTTTCCCAGTATCCCAGGGTGACGCACATCTCCAACCATAGCAAGACTGAAACCCTGTGGGTTGCCAGATTTTTATTTTTTTTTAAATTTTTTCCTGTGCAGATTCCTCTGTATGACAATAAAATGTGTTTTTAAACCAGTTGAAACTGCAGAGAAGATTGAATTTCCCATTTTGCTCATGAGAAGATATGCAGGTATGCCGGAGTGTGTCCAGCCAAGCCAAAACAATGAGTCATTCACAGTTTGAGTCCAGAGGTTACAGACGTGTGCACTGGGATCCTTTCCTCTCACGCGGCACCATGCAGAGAGTTCTCAGTGCTGTGAAGCTCCTTTCTGAGCCTAACAAAGGAGCAAACTGTCAGTGCTGCAGGCTCGACCCGTGCACTCTGCTTTGGTGGTGACATCTTTATCTGTGCTTGTGTCAAACCAAACTGTGTCACACTGGCTACTAGTTGCCCTTCCCCACTTTCTGCAATCTGAAATAATGATTCATAGCAAACATGGGGGAATAAATACCTGTTGCATTTTGACACTACAACAGATTACTCACAGGCAAACAACTTGTTGGATGATGTCAATAACGGGAATTTAAAAGAATTTTCCCACATCCTGTTGGAACATTAACTCCCACCGGTGGAACTGATTGTGATCAGTCAGATCTCCTTCACACAAAGATGAAGGAGATCTGACTCAGTCACTCCAAAGTTACAGTAACTTTACCTGTATAGCATTTTGTAAAACCTAGAGTTGATACAAACACAGATTCAGGCATACATTCTTATATATAGTTTCATTCAGGCATTTAGTGTGACCCATATTCAAAAGGAAATGATTAAAGAAAAACGCTTGATCCCAGGGACAGAGAGGCTGACTACAGTAGTCTGTAAGCAGGAGCCATTTGTATGTACTTCCATTAAAAGTGTAAAACACCTTCTAAATTTCACTGGAAGCCAGTGAAGGGAAACAAGCATAGGGGTGATGTGGAATCACAGGCTACCTGGTTAGAGAGTGAGTTAGTAGTGTTTATTATCCCTTTGGAAATTCTCTGTATTCATTTCAGATAAATACAACCACAACAAAGATGACCTCAGAGACACAGTCGATGCTGTTGTTCCATAGCAACAGCAACATTGCTATCCTTTGCCCACCGCTCGTGACTCACAAAGCCAGGTCACATTGTTGTTGAGTTACCGCGTGAAGTTCTGTAAAAAATTCGACACAGTTATTTTAAATGGCATTGCAAGCATCACCTCGAGGGTGTGCGACCTGAGCTGGAATGCGGACACTTTGGATCGCAGAATTTAGTGGCCTTGCTGTGTCATCTGGAGCAGTTCGTGTGAAAAATAGCTCACAGTAATCTAGGAGAAGAAAATTACCTGTGTGTGTGTTCCAAGTTACAGGCTGATGGTAAAGGCTTGAATTCTGTTGTGTGTTGTGGGGTTGTTTTTTTGTTTTTTTTAGATAAAAGAAACCAGACTGGATGAGTTTACAGATGTAAGTTGAAATGCTTCCGAACAATAATACCGTCATTCTTAGTAGCTGATTTGACGTCGCAGGCGAGGGGGACCAATTTTGTGGCCGCCCTCCTTAATAAAGCTGTCGGGGCCAAACGCAAATCATGCAACCCTCGGGCTGAAAAGACTGTTACTGTTATTTATCTTTTATTTGTTCTCAGCGCTTGTGCAATCATGTCTTGTATTTGGAGATGAGCTTTCATCCATTTTCAAGCAGAGAAACACTATTAATGTCAGCTGGAAGCAGAATAGATCGCAGTGACAAAATGACTCTGTTGACAGCATGGCTCTGGTGGTGATTTGTGTTTTTTTTTGTGCCTGTATGGCTGCACCTCTCTCCCTCTTTGGGAGCTCCACCGTATGAACTGAATTATTTAGTCTGCACTCGCGGCACAGCGGAGTGGTCCTGCTGTTTCCACAGTGATTAAACTGTTGCATCTCCCTAATTGGCCATTACATTTGTCATACAAAGGCGGCACTTACGTGCGCCTGCTGCCTTCATTTGCAGATTTTTAACTTGTTTTAAAAATATTTTACAAATATTTCACTTCCCTTTTCTCTTTCATCGTCTTCAGTCTTTATTTGTCTTAAAATGTCTCGATGCCTCTGTCTGTCCTTTGTCACCCTCTGTCCATCTGAAAATAGAGGCATGGCCAGAAAGAGCAGAGTGATACTCATCCTTTCTGACCTTCCTCTGTGTTGGCTTTGACCAAAAGACTCGGCACCATCACCACTGCTTTACCACTTCTGCACAGGCTCATCGACCAAATCCCTTTGATTATAATTCCCAAGACTTCTGTGCCGTCTTGCCTCTCCTAATCTCTTGTTGCATCAAAAGGACCCATCTCCCTCTGTAGTTTTAGCTTCATTAAAACTTCATGAAAACTTCTGGGTAATGATCGAATCTTAAAGTAGCGGCCAAGACCATCACGTTATGTTTTCTGCCTTTTACCACTAGAGGAGATGGACAGCTGCAGCTGGGCCTTGCTGCCATATCTCACTAATAGCATGTTTGGTTAACCCTTCAGACCTAATCTTAAAATTTAGGCGGAGACATAGTGTATAAATACACTATGAGTTCTAATTTAACCTGATGGGATAATGATTGTTGGCCAAGCAGCGGTTGGGTGGGGAGTGTGGACACCCAAGTTTGTGAATGTGATAACTCGGGAACAAGGCGATGTAGAAGTTTGAGATTGATACCATAGATGTATCTGGTAGTGTGTGTATGTTGATATTGTGATTCAGCATTGCACTCCTAACAGTTGTTCAGTTGTTATAGGTTAACCCTATTTTTTGTGTTTTCGCTCCTGCGGTGTTTTGTCAGTTTAAATGGATCTCCCTCCCAGTGGGTTTGTTTATGCAGGTGTGAACACAGTAATTGCACTCAGGCGTGGACCAGATCAACCAGACTGAGACCAAACCCTTGATGCCAAGTGATTGCACATGATTTAACCTTCATCTGACCCAACTACCAGGTGCACTCTGCAAGTTTAAGCTAATCACCTTGCTCTAGCCACGTATCTATTGCTTTCTGGGATATGTCTACTCTGATATGAGTGCAGTATATGTGCACAGTACACAACATGTAGCAAATAGGTGTAAAAGTAAGTGGGGGCTCGCGGCTTTAGAACAGAGCGGCTTCTTCCTGTTTTTACTTTTGCTGCTGCTGTCCCCAGACAGTAAGAGGACTGGACGTCCTCTCATGGTTAATAGTGACACATTTTGGTTTGCTTGGAGTAAAACATGGAGGGAAAAAGCTGTATGTTTATGAATGAATTTGGACAAGGATTATCTGGAATGGGATTCTTGTTCCCGGGTAGAGGAGACTGGAGCAGGAACTGGCAGAAGGATTAGTGTAACGTCTCCAATTATTTTGAAGAGAGAGCTGAGTGTAAATGTGATGCTATTAATGTTCCTGGTTGATCTGATTTCCTTCCCCTCGTGGCCATGAGCTGTGGGAAATGACCAAAAGAATAAGCATTACAGAGACAAGCAGCAAAGATGAGCTTCCTGTGAAACCATTAAGGAGGGGCTGAGAGTCGAGCCAATTCTTCTCCTCATCAGGTGCCTCCTGAGTGCCTTGTAGGTGAGGTGTTTTGGGCATGTCCACACTGGTGAGATTGGGAAAGCCTCAGGGTTTCACCAGAAGAGCTGGATGGTGCGTTCTGGGAAAGAGATGTGTGGGCGTCTCTGCTTAGACTGCCAGTGCTGCAATCCGGACTGGGAATAAGCAGCAGAAGGTGGATGGATGGATAAATGGAAGATTATTCAACTTTTAGATATTAGAGAAAGTAAAATAACAGAGGTGATGGAAAAGGTTGTAAGACGTGACAAAGACTCAGTCATGAATAATTCTTTCTGTGCTCCAGTTTTTGATATGCAGACTGGCTATAAAACTGAAATTCAGTGAAATAACCACAGATTTCAGGAGCTTGGAGTGTGAGCTGAACACAATCTGACATTGTCATACATAGCGAAATGCGTCAGAGATGCTCTTTGTGCAGAAATCTCATCACTTTAATGACCTGTTATCACAGTTGGTTACAGGAACATTTGATCCAGACATCACACACATTATGTTCTTCTCAGTTTACAGTGAGCTGTTGTGTTTTTTTAGAGGTTTCTCACATCAGCAGTTGAGCGATGAAGCAGCAGTACATTTTTCCTGGTTCGCCTCTTCTTCTGCAGCTGGGAGTGTTGAAACTTGTCCGAGGCAGGAAGAGACTGAGGGGATGGCAGCAGGATTTGATTGGCAGAGTGAACTGTGTGATTATGGGCTGCATACACCTCAGTGACTGATTGTCAGAGGCTCCTTTATTAAGGGTTATTACGAGTCTGTGATACTGTTGCTTTAACCTTTGTCATATCAAAATGTAAACATGTAAAGAAATGTGTGGATTCAACATGAACTGTGTGGGCGACTCTGTCAAACCTGTTTTATTTCCAAGGATAACTTTGTTTCAACTTTCAGTGCAGCAGGAAAACCGGGAAAAATGAGCTGTGTTTTTATGACAATCAATCAAAGAGTTCCTTGGTATGCATTTGATGCATATTTCTGGTTTATGCCTATTGTAATGATATAACTTCAGAGGAGGGACATTGAAATTAATGAATGAGTTAAAGTATAACTATAAGTCACAATCTGATTTCCATTCCTGTGCTGAGATTTCAGTTTCCCAGTCTTTGTTCCTTATAATGTGAACGCTGCAGATGATGTAAACGTATGATAATGTACGTGATGTAAACGTCACACATGCCTAGACAACCACAGGCCACTGGAGACAGACTGCTTGGTGAGTGGTTGCTGGGTGAAATGTGTCGAAAAGAAGCTCTAAAAGTCTGCTTCGTTATTGCTTTGGTTGCAGGCAGATTGCACGAAAGACGCATACTGAAAATGGAGACTGTTCTCCGTAAAAGTAAAAGTCGTGTCTTACTGGTGCAACTTTTACTTTGAAGGCAAACGGTCTCTGCTGTCAGTATGCGTCACACTGTTCAGTTTCACATCAAGTTCAGTGAGTAGTTGATGTGAGTTTGTTGCAGTCAGTCATAGTTTCCAGGAAAGCTACAAACTCTGCAACCTGCTTGCAACCAAAGCCATTGTAAGGAGGAGGTTTTTAGAGCAGTGCAGTATACGTCTTCGTGACCAGTTTTACCTAGTGACTCCCAGTAACCTCCAGCATCAACTCGCCATTTTGCTGGGCAATACACATTTTTACCTTGCAGCCACAGGTTACTATCGAAGAGTTTGTATTTCCCGATCACTGGCTGGTCTCTAGACCTCTGTGACTGAGAGCTACATATAAAGAAAACACACTGGCAGCTAATTATACTTATATCCTTTGGACAGAACCAGCTGTGTTTGCAGCACATGACCATCTGACCCAGAAAGGCACGAAAATGTAGCACCCTGCTTTATTTATCCGCTCCATCCTTTGAAGAAGATTGCTTAATTAGACCATCGTGCTCACTGATAAGCACAGGCTCTACCTGTCCTGTCCCCCTCCTCTCAGCTAACAGCAGCTCTCCATCACCTGCTCTCTCAGGCTTATTTACAGGCAGTGTCACCCGTGAGCAGCTCTCACTGACCGGCCGAGAAGCCTTTGAAGTTTGCTCTAATCAGCACCGCAGCTGCACAGAGGCTGTTGCTGGTGGGGGTGTTAGTTGTGCTAATGCAAATGTGACCAATATGAAAATGGATTATTATTGCATATGAAGTAGTACTCTGGGTGTATGCACCAGGCTAAAAATAGCTCCAGTTCCAGAGTTGCTCATTTGAACCGCTATCGTGCCAGCTTTTGAAGAAAGCTGTTGTTTCGTTCTCATTTGTCTCATCTGCTGAACTTGAAGTCTCGGCTTGTTATCTGTGCAGTCTTGTCTTACGATCGCCTTTCCAGATCCTCCCTCGATAAGGGATTCCTGAGTCCCTGCAGTCAGGGTGAACTGCTGGTCACGCGTGGCTCAGCGGCTCGCCTTTCAGAGCCTGTGCGTGTTCTGTGATTGGCATCTCTCCTCATCCTTGAATCATTCGGAGCATTTACTGAGCACGTCTGACAGTTTGTTGAAATTCATTGGAGCAGACCTGTCAGCGGCGTGGCTTTTGTGTAAACACTGAAAGTCTCTCAGCTGAAGCTTCGCTGTCTCTTCTACAAACACCAGCAGGCATCCAAGGTTAGAGATGTTATGACCGTGCAGGTTAAGCCTGTGTTTCTATCCATTACAGAAAAGGTGAGATGAGGTAAGAAAAAGAAGAGTGATAAGGAGAAGTAAGGTGAGGCAAAGAAAGAAAAGGAATGCAGAGGGAATGTAAGGAAATGAAAGGTGAGCCAAAGCAAGGAGTGAAAAAGACGAGGAGAGGTAGGGAAAGGCGAGGGGGGGGGGGTTAAATATAAAACAGTATGGAGCGGAATAATTTAAAATTTAAATAAAACACAATGAAAAGTAAAATTTAAATAAAATATTAAACGATGATTCACTTTAGTTCTATAAAAGCAGAATATAGCACAGCAAAGTGGCTTTATAATGCAGTATAAAAAAGCTTACTGTGGGTAGTAAAAGAAAAACGAACCAAAAACAAGCACAGCAGATATGAGATGAGATTACAGCGTCTCAGATTAACAGTGAAATAAACTGTATTAACATGAGAGAACAGATGGATGCTGCGTTTGTGTGCAAACATCTCGAGCGACTCCTTGTAACTTGGTTTCAGTGATGAATAGCAGCTAGTGATTCTCCACCACAGATTCTATTACGGTGAGTGTTTTTCTTATCCAGGCACTAATGTAACTGCAGGATCAGCTCAGCAGGAGAGCTTCATCTGCCCCCCCCCTCCACTCAGGAGCTCAAAGAGCTCGACCTTGGAGTGGGGCGTTCACTGTCAGACTTAAGTGTCGGTTTGGTTGGAGCTGCTTTTAGACCATTAAAAACCATTCTCCATAACCACTCGCACTGGGTTGGTTTGGCTGGAGAACAAAGGAATATTATAGGCTAGCAGCTGTTTCCAAATGGTTTATGTTCCCTAAATTATATGGTGTCTTAAATTGCTGTTTACAGTAACTGTGTTCAAAAAGCTTTGGAAAACTGAAATAGTTTTTTGCACATCAATGGTCTCCTTTTATATTTGTTCAGCAGTTTTTAAATTAAGTACTTGTTCCCATTTTGTAAATGTAAATTAGTTAAAATGTTCCTCAGAAAAGGCATAACATTGTTTCGTGCTGTGCCATTAACTACATTTTTATATCAGTTATGGTTTTTGCTCCATGATATAATGAAAACAAAATCAATACAATTTTTATTTTTTTTATTTTTTAATAAAATCAGTTGAACCCCTGTCCTGTACAGCTACGTGTTTTCGGTTAAAAAGCCCAGTCTCACTCTCTGTTTAGTTCGGCTCGAGCCAACATGGTGTAAAAGTGAGCCACTGGTCAACAAGGGAAGAACTCACAGCGTTTTCATAGTTAATGGTATCCGTCCACGGCTGGCTTCATCCCTCGGTGTCTCGCTGCGGCTGCCAAGTCCCCCGCAGCCTGGGCTTTTCTTTGTCGCCATCTGCACCCACAGCCTGTGGTGGAGGCTCAGGCACGCAGGGACGGGCGGTTGCCCTTGTGAAATGGGCTTTATGATCAAAGCCCCATCAGCTGGTCTCGACCTAACTGGCAGTTTACGCTCGCCACTGACACCCTTGCCAAGGGAGCCGTGCGCCAAAACTAATGTCACTGGTGTCGTGCATGCGTGGGTTGGTCTTTACTGGCATTTCAAAGATAAATCAGCGCCGGAGCTCAGAGGGAAATTTGGAAATGACCTTCTGTAGAAACTTTGAATAATTCTTTGCAATCACTTTGTTTCCTGTTTTGACTTCCTCACTTCCTATATCAGCACTGATGCAGGGACCTTTGGGTTGCATAAGCTACTGCTCAGGACTAGACTGCAGCTTGCTTTAAACACCAGTATCAGTGTTAATGGATTGGTGTGATTTTATTTATTTATTTTGATCAATGGGGTCAAAGAAACCCCTCACATTAAACATTCTAAATGATTGGAATCACAATATTTTGTACAGTGCTATCTGCCTTCTTGGCGACCATCATCCTATCTGCTTTTGGTGTGTCAGTTTTATGGAATGGAAGTGTTTAAAGCAAGTATGACGTAAAGTTTAAATCTTGTTATTGTTTATAACAGTGTTGTATCCCATACTGGTATTTTCAGCATCGGTGTGGCCCAGAATCTTTTAAATGCTGCATGTCTAATAAGATGTTTGCTGCTCATTTGGGACTTTCGAGCGTGACAGTGTACGTAATGATTAGTCTGCATGTAGACAAGCAGTCTGTGTTACTGTATTTAACACCACCAATCCCTTTTCTTCATTTAATTAAACTTGGTGTAAAAAATGGCTGAATTGTATATTTTTATTTTCACAGTCTGGGTGAAATTCCTTTAGTGAAGACCAATACCAGTAGGAGAAACGTTAGGTTAACAAACGTTACATTTGAAGCCCTTAGAAAGGCCTAAACTCTTCCCACTTACACCTGTTTGCACATCTTGGACAGAAACACTGTGGCACTGACAGACGATCACGTCGAAGACCCTGGGTTAGTGCTGTCGTTGATAATGTTTTCCGATGGACCTTTTGAAGGGGGAAATGGATTCCCTCTGCCCCTCACTCAATCACACCACACAGAGGCAAGCCCTAAACCTTTTACAAGCTTCAAGGAGAGCTCGGCTTGTTTATTGTTGGAGCGAATGGCTGAACAGTGACAGCAGTTGTTTACTTGTGTGAACTTCCAGTCTTCCACTCAGAAACTTTTTTCCTGCTGTTTATGCAGCTGGTTTCTAATTTACTCAGTTTTGCTCTGCTTTGTTGGGTATCTAATGCGATGTGCTGGCTTAAGTTGAACATAGGTGTTGGGGATTTGGCACTACTTGACCAGATGCAGAAGCTTTATTCATAATGGCACAATAAGACGAAAACAAATTCGCCCTGAGCCGTCTTTTATGAATAGCTTCACCGTCAGGAGTTGGTAGGATTATAAATGAAATGTGGCAAACAGGAAAGAGCGACTAGTTTTTCCTCTTGAATCTGCAAGAGATGTATGATCTACACAGCACTGGTCATGTTGTTTTCCCCTTAAATGTTGGTGTTTTTTGTAATCAGTGTTTTTACCAGAATAAAGGTTGACGATGGGAAAGAACGGGATAACTGTGAAACTGAGGCTGTGCTTAATTGTGTGTATAATTGTGTGTATTTACTGATATTGAAACGGATTTGAAGTGCGAAAGCAGAGAACAGATGCAGTGAAGAGTAATTAAAAAAAACTGCTGTTATGCTTTGCTAATGTGTGATTCATGCAAATTAAACAAACTAAAGTGTTTGGCTGTCAGTAACTGCAGCTCCACATTTCCTCTACACACTTCCAGCTTCACGATAAAGCTCTTTTCCTTTGAAAGGTACTTTATCACCATTGTTTCATTGTCTGAAGTTTCCCTTTTCTCCCGTGTACCAAACAACAGGAGATTTGCTGATGGAGTCATTTTTACTGATGGAAATACTCCATGTAGTTGGGGTGACAGCAGTGACGTCTGGGTAAAGCCTTTGTGGCACCTTATGAAGCACATGGATTTAGTTTTTTGTTTTTTTAACTAGAGGTCATTATAGTTCACCAAAACAAAGTATGAAAAACAGTTCAGTTAACAAAGCTTGTCTTTAGCTTTAGTCCTCCTCGTGTTGGTCACATGCGCCATCACAGACAGCTTATGGAGGCATGGATGCACATGTTTCTCGAGGCTTGGGGATGTTTGCATGACTCCGAGTCAGCTGCCTTCAACGGCTGTTTTTGTTGTCGTGTCTAATCTGAACTGCTCAGGTTTTGTCCCTGACACACACTGAATCAGATAAACTAAAAGAAACACTGAAACTAGTATCAGTGAGGCCAAAACCACCTTTTCTTTATGAATGGAAAAATGTTTATTGCATGATTAAAAAGAAACTACAGCTGCTTCTTCTTTGATTACTGATGAAGTATAAAGAGATGCAAAAAATGGATGTATAATTTTATGATATAAAGTTATGCATTCATCCTTGTGGGTTCCCCACATCCCCCTCAGAATTAGCAGAATATTTTGTGCGTTTAATCTACTGTTAATTTCATGCAATTTGAATGTGAGGCCACAGATGAGGACATCCCGTCTTATGCAAAAAGAAAACTGTTGCAATCTGAGGCAGTGAAGCAACAGTTGCGAACCTCTTCTGCTGGTCTTACAAGATCACACAGCTACGTTATATTAGTGTTAAAATGGGACGATACTGAAAAGCACAGAAGAACTCATAGGTAGAACATGAGTCTGCTATCTGAATGTTGGTGAACAGCAAACCTTTTCTTTTATTATGACTATCCGCATATACCACATGGTGGTAACGCCACTGAAAGTTTGCCCGAAGTGTTTTTTTTAAATCAGGAAACAGCTCTAACATGGAGGGCACCAGTGCTTGTTTCTGTTCCTCTACAACATAGACATGAAATTGTGCAGTTTTGCTGCTGAGTAAATTGCCCTTGAGGGCCCTTAAATCAAAAACTATTCTTAGTATTAAGATTTTGTTTATTAGTAAACAAATCAGTTGATCCGTGAGGGTCAGGTTGAAGGCCTTGCTTTTCCTGTTACTCACCTAAGTTGAGCTCACGGTCTTTAATGTAGCAAGTGTAATATACTCCATACAAGAGCATAATCTTACCATTGTGAAAGGAGGGTGTACAGACCCATGATAAGGACACGTTCTGCCAGCCTGCAAGCTGTGGTGACATGTCTGACGGGGGGATTTTCAGCCTGCCGTGCAAACGGCTAGTAATGGTGGTGAGCAGAAGTGTCAATGGTGTGTGTCTCATGTTGCAGAGCTGCCGGAGAACTGGACGGACACGAGAGAGACCCTACTGGAGGGCATGTCGTTCCAGCTCAAGTATCTGGGGGTCACGATGGTCGAGCAGCCCAAAGGAGAGGAGCTCTCAGCAGCAGCTGTCAAGAGGATAGTGGCAACGGTGAGACACGCACGCACGAGTAGTTTAAAATCTCCTTTTAATGTTCAGAAAACGGTTCCAAGAAAATGAGTTTCTCTCGAGCATACGTGACGTTTTCTTCATCATCACCTCTGCCGCTTAAATATTTTAGTCATTCAGAAGCGTGCTCCGTTATGACCTGACCTCGCCGACACCTCGGTGAAAAGTGACTGGTTGGCTGCTTCCCTGAGGCCCAGGTTGACATTTAGAGGAGGATGCAATTAGTATGTGGACACTGTGTGACTCAGTCAGCTTTATCATGGTGGAGAGCTTAATGTTATTGGATCTGGCAGCTCAGTGGATAATGAAGTTAGCGGTGGCAGAATAGTGGGGCACGGTGAATGAAGTCAGAGGCTCTGATTGGGTCTAATCTGCTGCCTGCCCTTAATGCCCCCCTGCAGAGGATGCTTACTCCTGAATGGGAATTGAGTGATTTTAAGCAATAGACTTGATAAAGTAAATAATCTTTATCGCACAGGTTTGTGTGACAGTGCTTTTGTCTAACGATAGACGCCACATAGATTGTATATGATAGCCTGAATTAGTTGCTGTCACATAGGCGCTCTAACCACGAGAGGTGCTCATATTAAACATGGCTGAAGTATTACATGATGGGCCTTTTGTACAAGTAATCCTGAGAGTCACAAGTTCAGGCTTTAGACTCTTCTAAGCGCACAGTTTCAGGTGCTTTTTCTAAACTTGATGATGTCCCTGAGATGGACACAGAAGCTCCGCCCACTTGCTATTCAACAAACCTTGTGTGTGCAATGGGCAGCCAATTAGAAGCAAGTATGTTTAAAGGAGGAAGAGCTAAAATAGCTTGTTTCCAACAGACCGCGCATCAAGCCTTGGTAAATGATAAAGAAGGATTGTTTTGAGCAGCGCATCATGTGAAGCTACTTTGATAAAACCAGGAACGAAAATGTGGAGCTGGAAATGAACTCCGTGCCCAGTTAGGCCCAGTTAGGCCCAGTTAGGCCCAGGTTAAAATGATCTTCACATTACTACACTAAAGTGAAACGGAGGGAAGGTTTAAAGCATTTCTACATCTCAACCTCAGAGTAATTTTAAACTTGAGGATATAAAACACCTTTTTTCTTTTTAGCTAAAATATTCTTTATGTGAATAAAACTGCTACGAGAGATAGAAGTTATCATTTAACAGGTTGGTTGTTCCAGCCCACTCCAGATAGAGTGGGTCTAACATGCCACTTTAATGTTTTATGTAGTTTTTATTTTTTACCATGCTGAATGAAGATTAGCACCTGAGGTTTTAGCCTCTTCTTCCTTCTGTTAGCTAACTCTCTCTCCCTCTTTTTGTTTTTGTGGCCTCCACCCTTTCTCTTTCCACCCTTTCCTCTCTCTACATGTTCCTTTCTCCAGGCCAAAGCCAGTGGAAAAAAGCTCCAGAAAGTCTCGTTAACGGTCTCCCCTCGTGGAATCATCCTGCGTGACAGTGCCTCAAACCAGCTGATAGAAAACGTCTCCATATACAGGTCAGTCTGCCTCTTTCACCTCCTCAGGCAAACATTGTGTGCCGCTGACCTGACCAGGTTGTCTGGATTTGTGAAATAGTTTCACCCTAAGCTTGTCTTTATCATTCACAATAAAGCAAAAGTTGTTATCCGCCTCTTGCTGTCATTTATCACTGGATAGATGTGTGTTAGGAGGTGTGGCGCTCCCAAGGCGGTGGGAGAGGCAGGGAGGGTAGGAGTCTATCAGCGCTGTTTCTAATCAGTCTCGGTGCTCTCGGGAGCTGTGTGTCTGAGCTTTTACCTCAGATGTGTCTTACACACACTTGTCTTAAGAGCTCACTTGCCTGCCAGAGCTTGCATATAAAAGTTGCCTCGCCTCTGCTGGCCCCGAGCTGGATTCACTTTTCTCAAATTCCACTTATATGAGTTGACAAATCAAGGAGAGTTGGGACTTTCCAGCGTTTTTCCCAGCACGAATGTGGGCTGTGTACACTAATTTCTTTTCAAAGCTGGCAGATTGAGGACAACATTTAAATTATTGACCGTTTTCTCAAGGTATCATGGAGCCATGTGATGGACAAGTCGTGTTTCTGCCTGTATTTGAGAGGAAAGTCTCCCCACCTGCTCAATTTTGCATCGCTTATCACTGAACAACTGTCGCCTAGCTGTGCAAGATGGAGCTAATTTTCCAGCATGCACCATTTATCTATATTAAAAATCTCGTCTCTCCATCTCCAGGCTGTTTTTCTTTTTCTTTTTTTGGGGGGACTAAACTTGGCTAACATTTTCACTGTTGTGCAAAGGGAGGGTGAGGCAGAATGACAGATGTCACAGGGTTGGGTGGAGATAAAACTCTGCTGATTAATTGCGTTGCTGCAAGCTGTAAGTGTATCCAAACACATTAAGATCAATTCTTCATTTGCTCTGTAAGAATTTCTTTTATTTGCATCATTTTTTTGTGAGCAATGTTTTTTTTTTTTTTGTTTGTTTTTTTTTAACCAAGGACGTTCTGGAGGAAGTGAGCGAAATGGGCTTCAGAAAATTATGCAGGGATCTACAGTTTTAGCCCCGAGCTCCATATTTGTTCAAATTAAAATGATGCAGGAAGAGCTGACAGCATGTCCTGTTATCACTGGATTAACTGGATACTGAAGAAAACCTGAAAGTTGTGATTTCTGAGCCGATTTTCAGCAATTTATACACTGTGGGATTTGGGGAGATGCAGGAGTAGACACTCCTATTCCCGTGGGTTGTGTGGGTGTTGTTAAAGCTGGTGATAGGAGAGCCAAATAACAGGGTGGAGCTAGAACAGCTAACTTCTTTTGTTTCATATCTTTCCCTCGCTATTTAACTAATAGACTCCATATAAAGGTCTGAAAAGTGAAATCAGGCCCAAAAATGCAGCATAAACCTTTATGTCCACAAAACAACCCTCCTTACTCCATTAAAGCTAGTTTAGGTAGCTGGGATTCGACCTCCAAGGCGTCCGCCTTCAACTGCCACAAAGCACTTCACATCTGCAGCTCCACCCGCAGGTGGTGTGCTACAGGAAAATGAGCTCATGTGGCTCGTTTTCACTGAGCCTGGAGGTTGAGGTGTCTCTGGTGCAGGCCAGGTTTCTGGACCTACTAGTTGTCGTCTCTATAGCGTGCTCGTGAGTCAGGCTTGGTGCTGCTCTTCGCTCACGACTGATTTGCTATAGCTCCTGGCATCTCTCGGGCACCCAAATCCCTCCACCACCAGGTCCATGGAGTGGTTGCTACTGTTTTGTTTTAAAAGGACCTAAGACAAGTCATGGGCATGTCCCAGCTCCAGCTGTAACTGCAGTATCGAGGTAGATGAGTTCAACCTTATTTGAGATGTTATGAAGAGGCCATAAAGAAGTTGGGTTGCAGGCTGTAAGCGATCTTACTTGTTAAAATGTCCACGTGAACTCAAGTGGATATCAGAGGAAGCTGACACGTCCGTGTTGGCATCATTGTTCAGCACCAACCCTCTACTCCAGAAAAATGCTGCGTTAATTATGAACTTGCTTATTTGAAGAAATAAATAGTTTATAGTAATTAAAAAGTTGTACCGGGCGAGTCCAGCTGTGACCTCAGCATAGAGCTCAGACGTAAAGAAGATGAACGGCCAATAAACAGATTTGCCTGACACCCAATTTTCCCCGATGCCCTCCCGTCTAAACATTTGCCCGTAAATCTCGGTTGTGTTCCTCAGATCACAGCTGTGATTTTTCACCCCTCCAAAGTTTTTTATGTCTGTCATTGGTTAGCAGACTGTGTGACTATCGCACAGTGAAGATGATGCACGAAGGAGAAAGGAAGGACAGATGGCAGAAATTCATTATATCCTTCTTCCATCATCTTGGGTATCCCCTCCCCGACTGGCCGTCGCGCTCGAGTCTTTGGCGTTAGAGTGATGGCATCATGATCAAATAGTGGAGCAAAGCTATTATGGCTTAATTTGAAAGCGTACTCTGCACCTGAGACTGACGAGCCAGAGCGACAGACGATGCAGAGGATTCGCACATCAAGATGACCTTCTGCGTGTGCACGTTTTCCCCATGGTCTGCACAGAGTCCAGGCGAATTCTTGTAATTTATTAAAGTAACTTTAGCCTATTTCACAAAGCCATTCAAAATTTTACCAGCATACAGTGAAATTAAAGCTCCTCCAGTTACATTAAGGCAGGGTGAAATTTTTGCTCTAGTTTTTCCAGCATTTCTGATTCATTTATTTATTTTTGCTGTAAGATCTTTTACACTCTTAATAATTTTTGGAGGGGAACATGCTGCTGCAGTTTCTTGAGCTCCTGGCTTGTACTTCTGTGATTGAGGCTCATCTGTGAGCCTGAGAGTTTTAGGATTCTTGAACCTTCAGTTTTAGCTCAGGGGTGATATGTTAGGTCCAAACTATGTTAGAGAAATTATTAGCATGACGGCTCTTTGTCAAAAGAAAATTAGAAAGTTATTTGAACACAGAAGGAATCATGGCTCCAAAAGCGCCCCGGGTAAAAAAAGAGAGGTTTTAAGATTGATGGCTGCTCCTTCAATCACACGGTGATATGAGACTTGAAAGTTTTCTCTGGTGAATGATCAGAAATCCCATCAAGCATACAGGGTACCAGCAGGGTTAAATGACACCTGTTTGAACAAAGTTGAGTTTTTGATTTTAGATTGTGATGCTTGCAGTGGGAGTTAAATGAATCCGATTCAGCCTTATAAAAATCCATGTAGATATCTCCTGTATTTATGAAGTTATGATGGCTCAAAAGTGCTGAAATTAAACGGCATAAATTTCAACACGGATGTACTTTCAGGGCTTACAAGATCGGAAAATATTCATGGTAAATTTTGCGTGGCATCATTAAACATACTGGAGTTATTAGCAGCTGATTGTTTTCCAGATTAAACTGTTTTTTATATGGAATGTCCCCACTGTGATTTATGGGTTGACACTGTGGGTGTGTGTAGTAACAGAAACCAAACAGCCCAGATGTCCACTGCACACGTTCCCTTTCAGATTTATGACTTTGTCCAGCTGTGTACCTGCACACAGCTGGAGAGTGTGTGTGTGTGTGTGTGTTTGTTTGATCACGTGTGCAGTTTTAAGTCAGATTTCTGGAATAGCTTAAGGGCTTAGAGCAGATAAAGTTTCATTTAATCCCAGATGAGTCTTAAATTAAAGGCTTTCTGAATGTGTGTGTTTGTTTCAGAATATCATATTGCACTGCGGACAAAATGCACGACAAAGTGTTTGCCTACATCGTCCAGAGTCAGCACAACGAGACCCTCGAGTGTCACGCCTTCCTCTGCGCTAAGAGGAAAATGGTGAGTAAGTTGATATTTTTCAAACGCCTCCTGCTGTGTGAAGAGTCGACGTGGTCGCTGACGTTAGCTTGTCGACTGTCGCTGGGCAACAGGACGTCTGAGTCCTGTTCTTCTTTGAGCCCCAAAACAGTCCAGATTCAGCTTCAATAAAATGTCTGTTTGCTCAGGTATTGCCCACAGGGTTTAACAGCACTGCAAATGCCAGCAACTGAGCTACAGTTAGGCTAATATACATACATTAGTATAATGAAGACGTCGTTCATGTTGATACGTACGGCATGTCATACGGCAGGAAGATGCAAAAAATAAACCAAACCTCAGAAAAGACAGGATTGGAGATGATCCACAGGTTAGTCATCAATATGTTACTGTGTGGTTTGGATCGCTCGCCCAGGAAAAAAGCCTGATCCATAACTTAATGTTCACACTATAATTAAAACAACTTTTGGGGGTGGATAAAGGAAGGACAAAGCTCCCCATCACTGTAAAAAAGGCGAAAACCTTATTCAGCGGGGTCGTTGTGCTAATCTACTCGACAAGTAAAGACATAAGAGAAGGTTTAATAAAAGGTTAATCTGTCATAGCAATTAGTTTTTATAATGAAGGTTTCTTTCTTTTCCCCGGCACACACAAAAAATAACAGAATCAGCCTCCAGTTTACACAAGTGTAGGTGACTTACATGCACTTACTTTCTGTATTAAACACTTCCTGTCTTTCCCTTTATTTTAAAGGTAAATTGAACATTTTGGCAAATCTGTTTTTTGGTCTGTTAAAAAAACAAGCACTGTTGTAAAATGATAAAATGTAACCACCAGTACCACTGCTGCTCAGACGAAAGCTTACCCAGCTGGGATACAGGAAATGACATGATAGGGTTATAAATGTAATAATGTAATAAATGTAATGTAATCCCTGAGTGAAGGAACTGGCATTAAAGAGGCAGATTTCTCATAATGCAAAGAAATCTACTGCGAAATGTTTTCTAAGCTAAGGACACACACTGCAGCTTCAGAGCCTTAATACAATTTTGTATTCAGGTAAAACATGCAGCTTCTGCACCTGGCCACACATGAAGAACAGTTTATTCAGAGACCTGAGAGTCGCCGCGCTGACACTTTATTTGTATTTATGCAAATGTGTAAATATTAAGTCGGGAAAAGAAAGGAGCGGGAGCATGAAAGGCGAGCAGGTTGTCATCCCTCTCTTGGCTTTCTCACCATCCCTGGAGTTCTGCCGAAAGAGCCGCTCCCTCCTCTTCCTTCCCTTCACTAATTTCATTGTGGTCAAAAGGCCACGTATCCTCCCAGTTGCATAAACAACTCGTCGTGTTGTCCGCGAGTTTCTCTTCCCTCTCTCCGAGTATCTGTGAAGAAAATCCTTCTTATGTCGATGGTCGTTTCCTGTTTGTGTCACAGCCATACCTTCCCTTCCTTCCTGTAATGCATGAGATGCGTATCGTGTATTATTCATCCCTCATTCCTGTCTCTGTCTCTTCCTCCGTCCCAACAGGCCCAGGCGGTAACTCTAACGGTGGCTCAGGCGTTCAAAGTGGCGTTTGAATTCTGGCAGGCTGCCAAAGAAGGTACGCATGGTCGCTCTTCATCACCACAGAAAATTTCCTCTCTTTCTTCTGCTCTTGGCTTTTACACCCTCCAGAGAGGTCACGTGAAGTACTGGAGATCTGCTTGGCTTTCCCTGTGATCTCTCTCACAGAGTGATGTCCTCGTCGATTCCCTGCACAGCGTGAAATCACCAGCCAAAGGCACCTGGTTCAGTTTATTAAAGGCAACTTAGTCATGGTTAGAGAGTCTCACAGTTAAAGGTATCAGTGTGAGGAGGGGTGGACAGGAGGATTAGCCTGGGGCAGAGGTGGGGTGACTAGAATAGATCTTCTCTGTTCCCTTTACAACAAAATAAAGACTCAGATGTGTGGGAAGTGGGATTTTTCTCATGTAGTTTATTATATGGAGGAACAAAAGTGCCAAACTGAGACATAACTCAAATGTGGAAGCTGTTAAATGCACCAATGTTTTTTTTTGTTTTTTTTTACTTTGGATTAACATTACATTGCAGTCAATTTTCCATATTTTCCTCTGTAAATGCAATTTATTTTGCATTTACTTCACTTCCATGTGCATTTCTGCTTTACTATGCAAAAAGGCTAGTCGCTGGATTAACTGTTGGGCTCTTTTTTTCATGCAAAGTTGACCCCATGACACACTTTGCATAGCAAAGCATGAAGTCATACAGTTAGGTCAGTGAGTGTTCGGACAGAGATGCAAATCTTGCATCTGCATACAACCACAGTGGAGTTTAAATCAAAAATCCAGACTTTCAGCTTTAATTCAAGAGGTTTAATAAAAGCATTGCAGTGTTTAAAAATTACAACCATTTTTATTCACAGAGGTTAAAAGTTAATTGGACAGGTGACAGATGTTACATGACAAAGTAGAGAAAAGCTGATTCCAAGCACTCGTTTTTAGTAGTTGTAATCAGGTAGTTTTGAAAAAATAGTAAATGCACCGAACAGCTCAAGGAAGACAAGTGCATGAAAACAGAGTTGCACAACAACTGCACAGCATCTAACCAAGTCAAGAACACCCTCGAAGAGGAAAGCACATCATTGTCAACATTCAGGAAATGCCTTCATGAATGTAAATGCAGAGGGGCTCAAGGGAGGAAACGCAGCATTTGGTGATGCATACGAGTTCTAGATTTCAGTAAGTCATTGAGTTCAAACGTGTTTCTTTTTAAAAACTTTGTCCAGTTAAAATCCCTAATTCTAAACGGTTCATTGCATGTTTTTATTAAACCTCTTGAATCAAAGCTGAAAGTCTGCACTTCAACCACATCTGGACCGTCTGATTTAAAATCCACTGTGGTGGAGAACACAGGCAATATTACCAAAGTTAAATATTTATGGACCTGACTCTGAATGTAAAAAATAAAAACACAGAAAGATTGAGCTTGGGAAGATGGCAGTGGGGGAAAATACACAAACATTTAATACAGAAAAAAATGTATCAACCTTTAGGTATTAATAAAACCATCAATTTTCTAAGCTGCCTGCGACTCTCCATCAACAAACCTGCCATCAAAGCTGAGAAATTCCACCAAAACTAATTAAGAAAATAGAAATTTAGCTGGAAGCTAACAAAGTATATTTATATTTTTGTTGAGTTGTGTTGAGCCTCTCTAAAACCCAGTTGAACAGTTGGTGTGAGTGTCAAAGGAACTGTGGAGGCGGCAGCCAATCAGAGAGCTGTGTGAGGCCGGTGTTTCTGCAGCTCAGCAGAAACATGCATGTAATTTTCTGCACGTATGACTCCAGAGTAAATGAGCAATTCTTGCTACATAATATCAGTTTCTGGATCGGCACCCCCTCAACCATTTTCTCTAATCTTTACGTTTGTATCGCCCTGTGAGTGCTCTTTGAATTTTGTGATTATCCTTTGTCGTCTTGTCTTGCACCTGCCTTCCCCGTGCATGCACAGTTTAGTTGTTTTCTATTCCCTCTCCATCCAAATCCATCGCTTCTTCTGTTTTTGGTTCTTTTCCGAAGGAGTGGAGAAGAGCGACTGAGGGGGATGGGGATGAGGAGAAGAGAGGGGCAAGAAAGCATGAAAGGCAGGGTAGGGAGGGGTGTTTGGATGGCGAGTGTGTGAGAGAGAAAGGAAAATGATTGTGTGTGTGTGTGTGTGTGTGTGTGTCGGCGGGAGCTCAGCCTCCTGACAGATTCAGTGTCAGTGTCATTGATCCCGTCTCAAGCGACGGCGTGCTTATTTATTCAGTCCTTTCGAGACGCACGCTTGCTCTGTTTGAAAATCCAGCCGCCTCTTTCTTTCCTGCAACATTTCCACAGCTTCCTCTGCTCTTACTGTGGAGATTCCACTGTGGCCACATTTCCATTTTGACGAGGGATTATTTTATTTTCCCCCCCATCAAAATCAAGGCCACGGACTCCTCGCCTCACGCCTCTTCGTTTGTCTTTTTTTGTATTTCTGACTCGAATATTAAAGAGTACAATTTAATACAGCCTCACTCGCCCCATCCTTCTCCTTCCCTCGCTCTACACTTTTCACCTCGAATTTTTAATGTGGGCGAAGTCGCTTAATTGAACGAGTTGTTATATGTTCTGTGGGGTATGGAGGGGAATATATATATATATATTTTTTTTATAAAGAAGCCGTGGTGCTCTCTTGTGACAGGGAAGAAGAAAGAGAGATGGGGAGAAGGAAAAAAAAAATCCTTTGGAGTCTGTTTTCATTAAAGTTGCAAGACCCCGGGGACGAGGGCAGGAAGGGAGATATCCACCGCATGTCTGTGTGGTTTGCTTGTTTCTTACAAGCTCTCCACCACCACCACCCACCGTGGTTCTGCACATTCCTGACCCACATTCCTCTGTATATTACAGATCCCATCTCTGCTCATAAATCTGCCTTCATAGAATATTCACTGCAAACACTACAGCAAGCTTTGAACTGCCGTATCTGTGAGTTGGCTCCATGTTTAGCAGCCGACTGAAAAGTGCACACGTGAGGATCTGCAGGAGAGAAAAAAACGGGTGCCCTGGGAAATTTTTCTAAGGCTGCCATTACCAAGCGACCCGGGCTCATGGGAAATGTTATTTTCACTGCACCAAGAATGACGGTGCGTATAAGAAAGTTGTGGTTAGAAAAGCAGAAAGCGACATTTCATCTCAAGCAGTGAGGCGGGCTTTTGAATAAAGCTCTATAATCTATTTTTAAGACGAGCTGTAGAACTTTATTCATGCTGAAAGTTTGCTTTATAACAACCAAAACATTAAACACAGCCTATAAACAAAGTGGAATAACTCAATAAAATAAAACATACAGATATAAAATGGCTCAATAAGTTTAAAAGGGCAGAAAAATTATTAAAAAATAAACAAGCTTGTATATAGAAATGTAAAAATGCTGTATAACAACATGAAAAAGACCTCTTATTAATGAACTTTATTCTCTTTTTTTTGCATTTTTAAAACTTCAAAGCTGCAGTTGTTTTTGGTAAATTTCACAACGTGATAATTTTATTTGTTTTTTTCTGACCAATTTAATCAAATTGGACTGAACTAAAAATTTTATCGAGCCTTATGGATGTTTTGCCGACCCACAAAAACGGTGGAATCGATAAACCTCGAGGATTCTCCTTCAGCTTCCTTTTTTTTCTTTTCTTTTTTTTGGGAAACTGTAGAAAATGCACAAATCACAGATATGACTCACAAATATTTCTTAACAAACGGCTGTTTTTATGAAACACATCAAAGCTGCAAGACTGAAAACTCAACGCAGTCTGCCCCGAAAACAGAAAATCCACGAAATAAATGAAAGCGGGCATCAGTGTTTTTGGCACAGAAACTCCAAACAAAAACCAGGACGGACACTTAAATGGAAGAAAACCAGATTACAGTGGGCTGAAGAGAAGTGGTCATGGGCTGCGCGGTCAATCACGAATCTGTGAATAGAAAATGCACACCTTTCCTCATGTATGACATGAATACACATGAAACTTTGGACAGAATTGCTTAACAAGTGGCAAAAAAAATATTTTGGCTTTCTTAACTTAATCAACCGCTGTGATTGGGCCCCAAGTAAACGGAGGTGTGAAAATCAGGTAGAGTGATGCTAGCGCTCGTGTGACGACACTGGGCTCATTGAAAGATTTCTCAAACTGCACAGACGGATTTCCGTGCAGTGTTTCACATGTAGTTGTGTAATTCTGATGATTCATGCTTAAACAGCAAGTTTTAAAATATTTTAACACAATTCAAAAACACTTGTGAAACTCAAAGTGTGTGAGATACCTTAGAAAAAGGACTGAGTGAAATCAGTTTGAGCTTGTAGCTGCGTGTACGGTTCTGTAATGTGATGTTGTGGGAAAGAGGTTTCTGTGAGCCGCTGTGCTTTGCTCGGGTTGGTGGATCCTCTCTTGTTCCTCCACATATAGGCCATAGGAGTGAACAAAGGATGCAGCTCAAAGGCGTATCAGTGGAAGCGAGAGATTTCATGTTGCTCATTAAATGGCATGCCAGAGAGGAGTTGCAACATGCGCTTGTGCAAGCTGCAGCAGCGCCCTCAAAGAACTGGTGAAATATGTGGTCGTATGTGACACAGCTCAGGCAGATTACCGATTAATTACCGTCTGATGTCTGTAAATATTTATATGGCTTTTGTTGTTGTTATGTGTAAAACCACAGTTTGCCACAAAGTGTGATATCTGTACCACTACTGTTGCACAGCAGTACCTTCAGAGTCCCTCTAGAAGCGAGTTTTGCCACTCTGCAGCCATGTTTCCGTTTGCAAATGCAGAAACGTGCCAGTCAAACAGCTACTAACATGTTTCCTGCTTTGACTGTTGATTGGCTCTTCTGGGGCTGCAGGACAACAATCGTCTCCAGTCCCCCCGCATAGATCATCGACCAGGATTTATTTAGTTGCGTCTCTGTTCCTTTTATGTTTCAGGTCAAACTCTGTGTCCAGTACAGCTCTGTAAGCCTAATAAATTACTTGAAAGTCTTCGATTCTATTCAGGAGCTATCCTGGAGCTGATCAGATCCACTCGGGTCCACATTAAAAGCCCCACAGAAGTTTTCTGCTTCGAGCTGTACAGAGCACTTGAGGAGGGCAGGAAATGAAACGCTAAAAGATCCTGTACTGCTAAAATGCTTCTGGTGTGACTTAAAGCCGTGCAAAGAGTGGGACAAAGATGTGTCTGAGACATGGCGTCACAGACATGCACCCAGGGTTTGCCTAAAGGAAGTGTTTTCTGTCCTCAGTTAACTCTGCATGCAGTTTGAAGTTGTGGCTCTGACATGTGTGAATAATACAGGGCCTGAAACTGCTCTGCTGGACTGAGATTAACAGAAATGTTGTGCAGGAAGTCGCAGGGAGCTGTTGCTCTGCATGGAGAAACTTTTCAGCGGAACGCTCGGGCCAAACACAGACCCAGGCGCTCCCTGTTTAAAGGCTACGGTTACAAACCCTGCTGTAGCTGGCAGATGATTTCAGTAATAGTCTTAACATGTTCAAAGATTTCTCTCCTTTTTTGGGGGGGGGATTGTATAACGTACAGCAGCAGAAGTTTTGAAAAGATTCATTAATTAAGCTTTGAATGAAATCTTTCAAGCTTTTTTTTGCTGATCATTGCTTATAGCCAATGAAAATCACAAATCTAGTGTCTCTGATTCTGAGAAGATCAACCAAACATGATTTTCAACACTGAAATATCAAATGTCTGAAAAATATGCTCATTTATACGCTCTGTTGAAAGTTGTTGCTCCTTGAGGTTTCTCATAGATTCTCTGTGGGGCTCAGGTCAGACAAGTTGGTAGGCCGGACACATTTGGTACTACTGCAAATTTCCTCTACTGATGGGAAAAGAAATCTGCATCTCCAGAGAGCTTGTCTGCAGACGGAAGCGTGACGCTTTCTAAAACCTCCCGGGTCACGCTGTGTTGACTTTGGCTTCTGAGCCTCATCCTCCAGACTGCAGGACCTCAGTTTCCAAACTGCATCTTTTATCTGAAAAGAGGATTTAGAGCCACAGAGAAACCATCATGTTTATTTTTTTTAAACCAAACACTTCTGATGTAATGTCTGGTTTAGGATTGGTGATGTTGGGAATGATGTGGTTGTAGCTTCCTGAAAACAACTGTGCGTTGTTGCTCTTGTGTGATGCTCTCCAAATTTCTTCAACTGTTCTTTACAACCATTTAAAGTCTGCGGTCGTCTCTGTTGTTTTTGCACCTTTTCCTGTTGCGCTTGCTGCTTAATATTCTTCAATACAGCTTTCAGGCTCTTCAGCAGTGACCTTCTGTGTCTTACTGTCCTCATGGAGCATGTCGATAATCATCAAAATTGAAGCAAAAGACGCCCTGGGATATTTCACTTTGCACATAATGAATATAGAATTTGTGAACATTTAAAACTGAATGTATGCTTGTTGAGTGAAACTTTTAACCACATCTGAGCTGCATGAAGGCAAACTGTTCTTTGCAGCACAACCACTCTGGCCCTGTGGTTAGAACTTCCTGAATCACAGATTGTCCTCACTGACTGCACTGTTTTCATTTTCTTTCTTTTCCTTTTTGTTGTCCTGCTCTGTGTTTCTGTTCAGAGAAAGAGAAACGAGTAAAGTCGAGCTCAGATGGGGAAGGAGCCAGCAGCTCTCAGTCGGACAGCTCGGCCAGCCAGGGCAGCCTGAAGGGAGGAGGTGAGTCACGTCGCCCATCATCACATCTTTTTCTCTCTTCCTCTTTCTCTCTGTCTCTCTCTCTCTCCATGTCGCAGCGATCGTAGCCTCAAGGGATGGAAGAGTGTTCAGCCACTTGTCAAAGGTTGGCCTACATGGAGGCTGCAGGTCAGCTGATGACAGTCTGCTTTTCATTGGTTACCATTTCTCACTAACATCACAAAAGTTAACAGTAGGTGACTGTTTAAGGCAGTTACATGTGGTGATAATGGTGCTGCTGATGATCTGGTTAATTTGAACACATAAAAGCCACACTGCAGTCATTGTGGATGCATTAAACTGAATCTTGGTTCAGCGATTCCCCTGACATTTTTATGAATACAAAGGACTGCTATCATGCTGTTATTCCGCCTGACTCTGGAAGCACAATTACAGCCCTGTTTGTTTAGAAAGCATGAAAGAATTTCACATTTCTGTTGCCCCCATTGTTCGATCAGACCCTAAACATCCGCTGAGCCAGACGACCTGAAGGCATTATTAATCCCATACATGTCCACATCCAGGGAATAAATTACACAAAAAGCATCATGTTGTTATAAGATGCTTTATTTTTGTGCATGTTGTGTTTGCGCATGCCTTTCCCTGTCCCGACCCGATCCTTTCGATATTTGTTTGGAGTGGCCATTTTTTTTTACAGGAAAGTCTTAAAAACATCAGCTTTGTGCTCCTCTGCTCAGCCAGCAGGCCTCCCGTCAGAGAAGCGCAGCTCCCTAAATGTGTTCTGATGCTTTATTTGGCTCTGCAGTGCTGCACGTGCAGCGCTTCATGGTCAACACGGGCTTTAAAGATGATCCTCTGTGAGAAGACTCAACAAAGCAGAGATTTTGCAAGCAGAGAGGCTTTTTTTTGGACTAACATTATCCTACTGACCCTCTGGTGGGTCATTTAGCTGCCAGTGGACTGCGTTTCTGTGAGGCAAATTAGCATAATTTCACAGCAGAGTAAAGCTCGGTGCTCTGGAGTTTTCGCTGCCAGCCCTGAAGCAGTGATCAGGGACAGCAGAGCTCTTACATTTATCTGCTCTTCACTGTGTGGCTGATGCACTAGCAGCGTGTCAGAGACTCTCGGGATCAGTGGCGTTGTCGGAGGTGAGTCAGCTTTATTCGTGACACACGATACCCTCGACTTTCTCCCAGCGCCAGGCCTGTAAATGCCACGTCCTGCCATAACCTGATTGTTGGGGGATTTTGCCTGCAGGAGATGAATCAGCCTCTCAGTCTCTTCCTCTTCACAAGGTTAAAAGTAGAGCTTAGTTTCCTTATAATTTAATCTGATGGAGGAGATGATGATCATTTTCTTGGTTAAAAGTATCAGCACTCAAGTGTTTATGCATAGTTCTGTGACACGATATGAAGCAGCAAATTAAAAACTTTAGTCTTTATTTCAACAGGAAGTAAAACAGCTGTGATTAAGAGATAGGCAGCATTAAACAAGCAACTTATTCCAGGGCTTGACGTATCAAGGTGTAATACAAATTAATCTGGTCCTAAAAGTATGGAACTGAACAATAAAACATGTATTTTAATCAAACTAAGTTAAAATGCAAGAAGCAGTGTGGAAAAAGTCAACTCTCACTGCTTCTGTAGGAATTAAGAGGGTAAGCAGCAGCCAGGTGCTGCTTGTCAAATGTACTCGATTAATTGATCATCAGCAAGTGTGAGCACATCTATAAAAGGCCGATTGGAAGCTTTCAGGTGTGGGAACGTAATGCCAAGGAGGAAAAGGAGGAAAAACATCAACAGTGGTCTTAAATAAGCAGGTTTTGCTGCGAAGTGTTACACTTTCAAACAATTTCAAGTCCATCATTCTGCAATGACAACGATTATTCACAAGCGGAGAACATTCAGGAAGCTGCCAATCTTCCCAGGAGTGGATACCACAGCAAAGTCACCCCAAGGTCAAACAATGCAAAAAGACTAAGAGCCAACAAAACCCCCAAATCACTCCATCTTAGACTCTGCAGGCCTCAGTTAGTGCTTAAGGTTTAAAGTTCATGACAGCACAGTTACAAAGTATAGCTTGTTTGGAAGGATTACTGGGAGAAAGCTTCTTCTCTCTCGTGAACTTTAAAGTATTCCAGAGTTAGATGTGCTTGATCCAAATTGTGTTATGCAACAGGACAGTGATCCCAAACACAGCAGCAAATCTGCAGATTAGCTGAAAAAGAAAAGAATGGAGGTGCTGCAGTGGCCCAGACGAAATCCAGACCTCAGCCTGACTGCAACGCTGTTGTTCATCGAAGAATAGATGCTTTTTTTTGTTGTTGTATCCTGATCTATAAAACCTTAGACGTCAAAAAGACGACTGTCAGTTTAAAATCAAAAGAAACAAAAAACTTTTGGTATCATCTTAAATATTTATCCACTTTAAAAAAAGTTTGCTTGTTAATCACCTTTCAGGTAATTGATTGATGAATTAGTTCTACCTTGTTTGTTCACAGACCCTGTCTTTCACTATAGTAATAAATAAGCTTTTAAGTGAGCAGCATTAATCATCAGATGAGTCCTTCCGCTCCCCGTGAAGGTCTGTCTCACAGTATTGCCTTTTTCATAACAGCAGACGGTCTGAATGCCTTCTGTTGACACACAGGACAGACTGCATGAAAATCTTATTGCATGCTGACTCAGTTATACGGGACCATTTTCCCTTAAGGAGCATAAAATCTAGTAAAAAGGTCAGCTAAGGACTGAAGAGTATTTATATCCCGCCATTAGAAGAGTTACTGTGGTTTTACTGTTCTCAGAGGGTGACATTAGCCTAAAGACTCGACTGAAATTAGTGTTGACACACATTATTGACACGCATTAATCATCAGGCAGGGCCATTACGAGCCAATCCCATTACAGTTCAGCAGTGCCGCCGTAGTCAGGCGTGGGGTTACTGCGTGCTCACTTATCACTAAGTGACGTGCCACATATGGCTGAATTGATGAGATGCATTAGAAGCTTGATAACGAGAAGTGTGGGGGCTGTTCTGCCTTTTTCCAGCTCCATATTTTCATTCTTTGCATGATTCACATTTTAAACTAGCTTTTATTTCATACTGAGCTGCTACACAGGCCCCCGACAAACAAGCTGTTATGGCCTTTACTTTAAATCAACTGTCTTCTGATTGGTTGCCCCTCAGAAACAGAAAGGGGTGGGGCTTCTGTGCTCACAGAGACTGAGATGACCATGTCTCTATGGTCCAAGAAGCTACTGAGGGTCCCTTTGTGTCGCCTGGGACAAGTTTGGCATGGGAGACCCTAACAGGAGCTCTTGCTGCCAGGATCACACCAGGAACCAGGAATGCACAAACACCGCCACTATGATAAGGTGGCGATTCGTCAGGTTGTCATGGTTCTGTATGAAAAAGGTGCAATTCTCACTCTGGATTAGCAGGGAGAGAGTTCAATGATCCTGAGATCTTTGTAACGTCTTCGGATAAGTGGGAGATGGACAGATGGATCGCTCTATGACATCATAACAAACTATTTTTAAGGCTGAGCACGTTGATTTGAAACTTTGACCGCATGTAATCTGTTCAGCATCAGCTGTGTTTGAGTTCCAACCGCCTCCTGTGTTGGACGAGAGTCTCGTCTTTTAATTTGCTTCTGTGCTTTTTAGTTTATTTGGATATGATTGTGTTCGTCGCTGCCCATCGTCGACCTTCAGCACAAACTTTCACAGAGATCAGTCCAGCCCTCGGCCTCGAACATGAGGAAAACCTCATGTGCCCACTTTAGCCACTTGACTTCCTGCTTCTTCGTGTTTGTTGTGGTTTTTAGGAGTAAATTAATGTTACGAACTTTGTTTTGATTTTCAGAGGTCGCCACAGGGAAACTTTTGGATTTGGCTGAGGGAGCGAACGCGGCGCTGACCCACTCAGGAACAAAGCAGACCCAGTCGGATCCCTTTACGGTGCATAATCACGCAACAGAGAACAACAATACTGTATGGGTAAGACGAGAGAAGGGCTGGTCAGTACGTTTCAGCTGTTTCAGCTTGATAAGAAGACTGCCGTGCTGGAAATGGTGATTAAGCGTCCGAGTGATGTACTGTACCTGTTGTATTCAAAGGAGTGTATTCTACAGCCGAGCCGCTGCCGTGATGAAGCACACAATAGCCTATTGAACAGAACGGGCCTTATCACATAACTGGCGAGGGTGTGGGGCTGCAAACAGCATAACTCAACCTCCTGAGAGCATAGAGGAGACTTTGTGCATGTTAATGTATAATAAGTAAGGACTGTTATCACCTCATAAGACAAAAACTCTGAATTTAACCGGTGTGTGTGTGTGTGTGTGTGTGTGTGTGTGTTTTTTCTGTCTGGCAGGAGTTGGAGGACGGTCTGGACGAGGCTTTCTCAAGGTGAGGAGATGAGTTAATTTGGGTTTTCCCTGAAGCTCAGGCTCTAATGAGCTGCTGTTTTGGGATCAGGAGTCTGTAGTTTGGGCTGCACTTGTAGTAAACACTGCCTCTCCCTCCGCTTGACTCACCCCGGCTCAGTTTACAGGCCCTGACTCAGCTGACACCCTCCCTGAGTCGTGCTGCCTTTCTAGGCTTTGATTGCCACACACTGATTTCCTACGAGGGGGGGAAAGAAGACGGATTGCTTGGTATTTATATCCCAAGCCCAGTGAAGATGTTGTTATTTGCAGTATAGGAAAGTCTTTTTGCCCTCACAGCTGATAATCTAACTCTGATATCTTACTAGGTTGGACCACAGGAACATTTACACATGACACTTTCAACAGAGCAGACGTCTGAGTGCATACCGAGCGAGGCTTTTATAGTTCAAATAAACCAAAAACGAAATTTAAAAGAGTGGATGCAGGACAAAAATAGTTAACTGCTATAAAAAACAAAAGCTCTTTGGAAGGAATGAAAATGAAAGGATGATTTGTACTTGGAAAACTGCCTCGAAACACAAATGTGGAGAAAGTTTGTTTAGTTTGAGGCTGTTTGATGAAACTTTGAATGTTTTCATGACTGTACATCAAACTAGGAACTTGAATATGAAGCACAGGAAACACGAGGTCTTCAGGTTCAAGGTTGACTGGGAAGTCCGTTGTCTCTGCTTAACTTCTGTCTGTACCATCAACAAACTGGTCAGAGTGGAGCTGGAGGCCGCTGTGACCGATGCTTCAATTTGGGCTCCATCGGCAGGCCTCTCTGATAAGCGGCGGTGGTCTGCTGTCAAGTTTGCACTCTGCAAATGTTTACAGCTTTTCATTTTACTGCCATAAAGACTCGTTCAGCTTTTTACGACTGCGTTTATTTCCTTTGGCTCCGCTTTTCATTCCCTCTTAATTCTGCAGTGGGCCTCACATCCTCTCACTTTTCATTTAGTGGCGGGCGAATGGGCGGCTCAGTCTCTGTAATCAAGCACTAAGAGGCCATTTTAGCCCCGTTATCAGATGATTATTTGTCTGCACACACTGTAATTACACCCTAGCACCATTAGCTGCCCTCTCTGTGATTAACGAGGATGCTCCCAGCATCAGCAGAGATGCATCCGCTAACTGGAAGTTCGGATTCCCTGAGGGAAAGGTCGACTTCTTTGTCTGTCAGGAGGAGCTGATTGTGCTGGTTGATGAGGGGTCAGAGCGGGAGAGTGAAAAAATTAGAGGCAATTTATGAGTCTGTGAATGAGGATGTCACTGAGTAATGAAGTTATTTACAGTTTACAGTTTAGCACGAGGAGTGAAATAAGCTCCAGATTAATGGATTGTTTACAGCACAGTAAATGTGACTTTTTAATCACTGTTCTGTCTGATTAAGAAACAGCTCGGTATTATTTCAGATTAAAGAAACAGCAGCAGCAGAGATTAGTGGTCAGAGGGTCTGTAACTCATTATTAGGGGCGAGCAGCACACGCACCATATGTAGCTGCTTTGCACACAGGCACAAATTAAGAGTTTCTTAATGTGTTAAATAAACTTGTTGTTTGTGATCCAGGACATTTGAACTGTTTCAGGAAAGTGTTATCAATAAACTTTGTTAGACAGTAGTTAAAAATATTAGTCTCCCTGATGTCGATTAGTCAAAGTATTTTCTGGTAAACATTTTTAATTTTAAAAAAAAAAAAAGCACCTTTGAGTTGTTCCCCTTTCTTCACTGTCAGTGAGGTTTAACTTCATGCTAAATCTCAGAGGATAAGTCAAGTTTTTCTGCAGTTTAAAGACGTTTTGCTGTCTTAAATAAAAGAAACGCATCCGTATGACTCTTTTGGAACCTTCCTGTTATTTAATAGTTTATCTTTTAGATGGCCATAGGTGATGTCAGTAAGAAGGGTGTAAAGCCGACAGAAGTACTGCTATAAGTGCTAAATTTATGCCCCATTGTTTGCTGGATTGTTCCCTTAAAGGCCCGTTTTTGATCCCCAGAATGAGCCAAAGTACACAGTGTTGTGAAACTGCAGGATGTTTCACAGTTCATAAAGTAACAAGCAATGCTTGAACTTTTTGTTTCATTTCTTTTCTCATGCTCCTAAATAATCGTGCTTTTTACTGAGCTCAGAAACCCGCTCACTCTTAAAGTGAGAGCATGCATTCAGACTCGATAACATTTCCCACAGTGATGGTTTTTAAAAGCGCGTCTGAAAGAGTCTCAGAGTTCTACTGAAGGGATGCAGCACCCCTCGTCGGTGCTCGAGGGCAGTGATGGACGTGTCGTTCCAAAATCTGTTGAACCGATCGAGGCCGTCATGTGGCTTTCACTTGCATTTCATGTCGCTGTGTTGTCAGCCTCCCATCAGCACAGCAGTGTTTCCTGCTAGGCTGAAGGTGAGCTTGTGGTTCTAAACAAAGCTGCCAAGATGCCCTCACACAGAGTAACAGAGCCACAACAAGCTTTCAGAGCTTTCCTTTAATTTGTCACCAGCCTGTCCACTGCCTCTGTCAGCTCTGACTGTTGTTGGGATTTGAGATTCTGCACTGCCCTCTGCTGGCGGATCAGTCCAGTTGCTTTATAATTAGGCCTTTCAGGAGAGTTTGTTGCCTGACTTGTGATGTTTTCTTTGCACCCTCAGCCGCAGTCTGGATAGCTTTGAATCCTACTCAGGTAATAATATCATGTCACTGGATGTTGTGACCTCATCGTCCTGTCGTCAACCTCACTGTTTAAGCCTGCTCATCTGTGCGGGTAGCCGTGATCAACCACCCCACGTGTCTCCACATCATGTTTCATGACAGGAACCATTAACATAGCACAGAACGGTAGCCAGTCGACTAACTTTAGAGCACAGTGAGGAGGAAGCCTTCACTCTTTTACCATTTCACTGTTTAAAAAAGTATGAGGGACGTTTCTGCCACAGATCCTGATGTTTCCTCTACTTTGTCCACGCCGTCATCACAGATGTTTGAGTGTTTGCCTCACATCCGTCAGCTTTAACACAGAGATGGAGAGTGGCACGTTCATACGAAGTAAAAAAAAAAAGCCCTTCTGTTTATGATCAGAGGAGCTCGTGTTAGATTGTTATGGTTGATTAAATAGGGGATTTGTTTCATTTCCACATCTGGCCACATTGTTATTATTTTCTAATCATTTTCATTAAAAATTTGATGTCCATTTTTATGTTCCTGTTTTTTGTGCACGCTGTACTGACCATTATCAAAGATCTGTAAACACTGCAAACAGAAAATCAGATTTTATAGACTGTATACAAAAGATGGACATTATCCTTTGAAGTGTTCCAGATGTCCTTTTCTTCAGCAGTGCTTTCAAGTTCCTTCTGGGAACTTGAAAGCACTGCTTCCTTAGACATTCCTTAGACATTTCCCAAACCGGATGCGATCTCTGCGGGGAACTCCTCCCAGTTGTGTGGAACCTCAAAAATAGTCCAGGAAGCCTAATTAGACCCCGAGCAAGCTCAACTGGGTCCTATCAGCACAGAGGAGAAACATCTCTCCTTTGAGCTTCCTCCAGACGTTGCCGACTCCATCTCAGCGATTCTGCCCTGCACCCCAGTCATCTTTAGAGCTTCAGATGGAAGCCATGTCCATCTTTTATGTACAGTCTATAGTTTTACCAAAGCCGCTAATAAAATGTCTTTTCTTTTTTTTTTTTCTTCCCCTTTGTCGCTACAGACTCGCTGAGTCTCGCACTAACCCCCAGGTCCTGGACATTGGGGTGAACCCTCAGGACTTCAGCACTGAAGAGTGCCTGTCCCCCGGCAAATGGGACCAAGAGGAGTCGGACTTCACGGCACAAAAAGACACGTGGGGGTTCTAACGTGAAGCCTCGGGCCAAGAAGGGAAAACCAGGGAAACGAGGATCCCGGTGGTAAACGTGTCCGAACACTGCAGTGACGAAACGAACACTGTGACATCCGCCATGTTCCCCACCGCCTCCCTGCTGTCGTCTTCTCTCTGATGCATGCGTAGTTGCGTGACCGGAGGAGGAAGGCGACACGAGCAGGCTGCTCACAGAACAGGCCAAAGCAATACAAACCATTTATTCCTTTTTTTTAAAAAGAAAAACATGCAGTCAGTTAATGTGCGTTGCAGTCTGTGTGTCACTCCTGTGTCTGTTTACTGTTGTGTTTGTGCTTGTGTACACCACGTGTTTGTGTGAATGTGCAGTGTATATGTGTGCAAAGTGAGCCGAGTGCTGTTTGTGTCATAGTGAGGTCACAGAGGGTGCTGGTGAGTGTTTTATATACCTGAACATGGAGCACTGTAACTGGATTTGAGGGAAACTCACTGGTGAGGTTACTACCTGCGTGCTTCGGCCTTTTGTTGGGCACCAAAAGCTTTAAAAAACAGTGTGTATGTGTCGGTCAGAGAGTGTTTGTGTAATAAGAACAAAGTGACAATCTTATTTTTTTTTTTGTATTGCAAAATCTATTTTTGCACTCTGCATTCATCCGTGTTCGAAAGCACACATTTCATGTAAGGGAATTTAATGTCCACACGTGTCAGCCTCATCATTTAGGACTATACGCAGTGCCTCTGTTCGCCCTTCCTCCTCATCCTTAAATATTTGACCCTCGGTGAGACTTCACCATCGCTGAAGACGACCTGAAAAGAGTTATAAAAAACAAGCAGTGTGAGAGGATGCAGGTGTTACGCGGCGCTCCATCACCATATGTTAAATTATGTTCACTCCACTAGTTTACTATATTTTTCCCAGGGATGGATCCCAGTGTTATTTTAGCATTTGTTAATATATTCATTTAATTTAATTCATTGGTTTTCAATAAAAATCCAATTATCAGTGTGTGTCACGTTTTATTCTGAAATCTAAATGTTGAATATTATTTTTATGTCATGTCGTCTCCACTGTGGGGATTTGCTGCCTGTTTTCTTTTCTCTCTTTATTTTTTTGGACTGATTTGTCTAATTCAGAGCTCATAAAACTCTGCTTGCTTTTGCATGTATATTTTTTTTATTTATAGATAAAAGAAATAATAAAATAATCACAAATTGTTTGTAGACATCGTAATAGAAATACCTTTGTTCGCACAGTGGCGTGAGGCAAATCTGCACAAATCTAAAATTTTAATTAAAAAATTGAATGACTAAAAATAAAGTTTATGATCATGAGCGCTCAGGAGAGTTTGATGCTGTTGCTTGTCGGAGTCCTGAGACGACATCTGTCAGCGTCCAAGAAGGAGGGGGTGGTGAGCCTCACAGGTAATATTTGTTGTTTCTGAGACTGCGCGCTCACAGATCGGCTTATTTCAATGAGTCAACCCTCTTATTTAAAAATATTTAAATACTTGTAGCTTGTAATTGTAAGTTTCTTTTTCCTTAAGACAAATGTGTACGTTTAACTAGGAAAGCGGTACTCGGAAGGTGGCGCCAAATCCTCATGTTTTTTCTGCATTTGGAGACGCATGCGTACAGGATTACAGACGGATCTCGGTTATTTCACTGCTTCGTCGAGCCAAAGGTCGAAATATGGGTCGTGTATTTACGTCTTTTATTCGTTTACTTATTGTGTGGTCCACTTCTCAAAGAGCTCCAGCCGTCGCCTGGGTAAAAGAAGCTGTCTCAGTGCGCCATCGTGTGGAACATACAAGAACATACAGCCGATTTTTTATTATCTTCTTTTAAATACATTTTGAAAGCTGTTTAACTATAAGTTACGTCATGCATCAAATATCCCATATTTTGGAAATTGTTTTGTTAAAGTGGGTATAATACTGCTTTTTCTACTGTGATGATAATAATAACAGTAATTATTATTAACAATGGATGGCTGGAGAGATGAGGCCAGGTATGAGTCACCGTGGGCTCTGATGTTCACAGAAAACATTGTGATCTGTGCTGAGAGTGGATGGCAGGAGAAGGAGAAGACGCATCGAGCTGACGTAGTGAAAGTAGAATAGTTTCAGTATCTGGTGTCAACCATCCAAAGCAAAAGACAGTGCAGGATGGATGGAGCAGGTGGAGACGATTGTCAGAGGTAATGTGTGACAGAAGGATAGCAGCAGGCGTGAAAAGGAGAGTTTACAAGATGGCAGTGAGACCTGCTGTGGTGTTTGGTTTGGAGACAGGAGGCCTCGCTGAAGATGATTTTCTTTGGGAGAAACCGGGATGGACGAGATTAGAAATGAGCACATCAGCAGCCTGGCTGTGGATCCAGCAGCTCTCCTGTAGACAGGAGTCTCTCCTGGCATTTCTGAACAGTCCAATTAGACCTGCACTGTATAATCCAACATCCTTTAAACATCTCTGCTCAGGTGCTCTCCACAGCCCGACTCACCAATGTGCTTCGGTCATGCGTTCACCCTAGTACTGTGGGGTGAACTGTGGCCATCTGGGAGACGTCCAGTTGACCTTTTTCCAAATTTCAACCTCACACTTAAAAAAAAAAAAAAAAAAAAATCCAATGTAGACATTTTTAAGGACACAGGTCTCACAGTATGTTTAAGGCCTGTTTATGACCTTAAAAAGGTCGTTCATGCTGGAAAACCCTCCTTTCAGATTTGTTGATGTCGTGATATTGGTATTTTTCGATAACACTTTAGTCAGCCTGACCATTCAGACACTTGGAACTACAAATCACCCAACCTATTCCCAGTAAATGGGCACTGTAGTGGCAGTTCCTTATGTTTCACAAAAAATGTACAGAAGACACTGCTGCCCTGTGATAATCTTTTGTGCGCAGGGAAAACTGCACTGTCAAAACTTGAAAGTTGCGTTGTATTAGTTAATTGATCCAGTTTGGCAACCAATAACAAGATCCATTTTTGTTGCGTCATGCTGCTTGTCTCTCGAATTTAAAAAAGAAAAAGAAAAAAAAAAAAGGCCCATCTCAGTGCATGCTGGTCTTATACCAGTCTCTTAAGTTATCAAAAATGGCCCTGAAGTTCTTCCCGGCTGACTTGACAAGATAAACAACAAAACAAAGAAGTGAGCATTAACCTACAAATAAAAAATGATTTACCCAAAAATAGAAGTAAACTAACAACAAACTTTATATTTTAATATTTTGAAATTTGTTAAAATACAAATGGCTCCAACAGATGCAATCAAGGACTATATGGCCATTTTAACTGGCTGTATATACAGTAAAATGTAAAATCAGATTCTTTTATCAGATGAGTCATTCCATTTCAGTATGTATACATGATATTAAAAAAATCAAATGCATTTGTTCGGTTTAGACAAGAGTTTTACATCGACTCTGCAGAGTCAGAAGTATCAGACCTGTATGAGGCTGTCCTGGCTTCCCCTGAACAAAATGATTCACATGTGTGTCTCATGAACAACACTGCCAGAACTGCTGTGTATGTGTTTCATGTAGTCATGACCTTTCTCCCCCCCTTTTCTTCAGGACGAGATGGACCTTGCGACTGTGTTGAAAGATTTCCAGGAAATGCATCTTGACACCAGCAATTATTGTACAATAATAGCCCGACGAAGGAAAATCCTACATAGTGCCTGCATGGCACTTTCTAAGTCATATTTTGCCTGGCATAAATTGCCAAATATTGAATTTGTTGGTGAAATGGTCGATGATTATGGAGGCCCAAGGCGGGAATTTTTTTGGTAACCCAGTCCCATCTCTCCCACACAACAATAGAATGCATGAATGTGGGTTTTTTTTGTTGTTGCAAAGATGAAATCACAATTTGACTCAATAATTTTTTTTAAATTTTTTTTTTTTTTTTTTACTACCTTTTCCTGCAGCTTACTTATGGTCGAAACTCAGAATTCCCTTGGGATTTTTGAGGGGAAGCCTGGCAGTCTGTTGTTCAGCTATAGCCAGCAGTTGCTGTCAAGCAACAAGTTTTATACGGCTGGTAAACTGATTGCTTGGTCGATAGCGCACAATGGGCCAGGGCCACGGTGTATCAACAGACACCTGTTCTGTATGATGTGTGGCCAGACGACATGTCTTGGTGACTTTGATGTAGAGGTCTTCATGGATGAAGACATCAAACAGAACATAGAAAAGGTAAAGCTGTGTGCATGCTGAGGTGTAATTAAATTCAATGAAACGATGCATAGCTTAACTCATCAGTGGAACGTCTCAAAACGTAAGTACACTAAGTGAATGCTTTAAACGTATGTATTTATGGAGCTGCCTGATTTTCAAGGTTTCCAACTGCAGCACCCCAGAAGACCTGGCAGACTTGAAAAGTCACCTTGGGGACTGGATTGCAGGCTATGTTATCCCTGCCACACTACTTGATGTTAAGAGGATAAGGGGCGTTTGCATTTCACAGGTGAGAATTTGTTAGAAAATTACAAAGTAGTTTGCTGGTCAGTGCTCGTCTTCCCATTGTGTTCCCCCCTAATAGTTAACACTTAAACAAATCATCAATCTGCTGAGTTAATATCTGTATTGCAGTTAAGGTGGTGTTTAAATTGACAAAACAAACCTTTTTATGTGTGATGGGTGACACGGTGTGTGTACACAGTCCCAAATGTATTTGTCTGGATGTGAGCAGCGTGGAGTAAAGTGTCTGTAAGACTAGAAAAGAGGTTTTCTATGTAAATAATATTCCTTTTCAATTTTTAAGACTTTTTCTGTTCCAGGCTTAAAACTGGTTTTCTCCCAGTTTTGCTTTAACACAAAACAGGAAGCTCCAAAATCTGGAGCGTACTGTTAGAGCACACTTGAGTATGAACATGCAGAGTATTGATTTAAAAGGTATTGGCTTTTTGAGTCTAAACACATGTTTATAAATAGCAGACTTTTCAAATAAGGCCCTTTGAGGCCCTTAAGTAACATTCCAATACTAAAGCTATGTTCACAATCCTCTGCATTCCTAACTCAATTTAGCCCCGTTACAAACACAAATCTCCTTCTGTAGAAATATTTCCTCAGCAGCTTTATTCGTATGCACTTTATAGCATTAAACAGCCATAACTGCTTCTTGCTTGTTTTCCTCCCGCTCCAAATTCTCCAGTCTAAGAGGCGTTCGCAGGGACTTTCTCTAGGCAAGATCAAGGCATGCAAAATAAGTGGTGTTCAGAACGTTTCCAGTATTGGAAGGAAAATAACAATTCATCTAGAAATATTCTTTTGAAAGATTGTTTGTGTTCAATTATAGTACACTGCATAGAGTGTGTGTGTGTTTTTTTTCTTTCAAGATGTACAACAGATGCCAAACAAACTTTGAACTAAAAGACACTGACTTTTGTAAAATAAAATATTGTAATGTCAGTTCTCATGGTGTCTTGTCTATTTACAAATTAAAGTTGAGGCTCACCTGTTGCTGTCAAATACTGGTATTGGGTTAGATTGACGAGGGCAATTATGTGCTTAAGTCAAGGTAAATGGTTCAATGAATTTACCCTCATCTGTTCTCAAACCAAGAACTCAAGAATCCATCTCAACTCAGACTTAAAAGTTATAAATTCATTTTAATGCTTTCAAGAACAAAGCAGTTTTAACAAACTGACTTTAAACTTCGGTGTTAACTCTGAGATTGGCACCTGTCCTTTGACTATAACCTGGTTAAAAATCAAATCAATTTGAGGACTGTGAACATGTGTCAGTGCTAACCGTGATATTATTTTTGTTAAACTGTTCGCGGGGGAGTTTTATGGAAACATTTAAGACTTCTGCCTAATTTTACATTTATAGTTTGACATGAACTTTGTAGTGATTTATGTAAATGTGGTAGAATTATGTAAGAGATGATGGCTGTAAAGCTAGTGTTGTTTTTTGCAAAAATAACGTCAAGATAATGAACACTGGCATTTAAATTATATTTTATACATAAGGCACTAACTGTAATTACCAAAGTAAAGAAAATGATTTGTTATACTCAGTTTGTTGGTGAACGATACTTAAAAAGTGTGTAGCAATTCGGACAGGCAATCCAGTGATTGCTTTGCTTTTTCTATGGTCACCGCTTACCTTCTGTATTACTGTAATTTTGCTGTACATGACAATATATTTAGCTAAAGTTCCTTCTGCTTGTTTAGGTTTCTCCCTGTGTTCTAGGTTCATTCAGCCCAACATTAGGAAACTTGTCTGCTTGCCTACTGTCATCTCTACAAGCCTCCTCATATTCATGCTGTCTGAACCAAAATCGCTGAAATGAACAGTCGCTTTCTAGCCTATATTTTTAAGCCTCAGTTCATCCAAAAACGGGATAACACAAGAATGTTTTTCATTTTCCCTAATGTGTGTGCACAAAGGACACAGCCACAAGTGCTTCTACAGTGTTTGTTTTTACTTTTAGCTACAGGGTGGCTTAAATAAATGTCACACATGAACTTGTAATCTCTGAAAAATAAGGAGAAAAGGTGAGATTTGAAGTGACTAAGATACCTTCAGTGCACTAAGTCGGAAGAAGAAAATTAACTCCCCTTTAGCTGCTTAAAGCAAAGAGCTTGAAGCAGAGGAAGAGAGTTGTCTTTGTAGAATGTGTGCCAGGTCTATTGAGTTAAGGGAAAAAAGCCAGATCAAAATATGTTCACAACTGTCTACTGACAGTGAAGATGTAAAATGACATAAGGGAATGCAACATATTTCTCTTCTTGTGGTTTCCAAAAAACAATTTTAAAAGAGACTACACACATGACATTTTTTCTACTTAATTTACTCGTGTGTGCCATCCAGAGGGAAATGCCTCATAATCAGAACCACGTTTATTGGCAAAGTATATGCGCAAACACATACAAGGAATTAGGTTCTGATTGAGGGCGTCTCTCAAGCACAAAAATGTAAAACACAATCCATCTATGTGTATGGACATACATAAATACACATGCACATATGCACACAGGTGTATAAACTAACAATATAATACACAATCTAATTCTTTTATACAGAAATTACAGGATTATAGAAGTTAATACCAAAGAGTGCAGTTGCAGTCTAGCAGTGTGATAGTTCAACCGCTTAGGAGGGAGATGGCGAGGGGAAAGAAACTGTTCCTATGTCTAGTGGTCCTGGTTTGCAGGCTTCTATACTGTCTGCCAGAGGGCAGTGGGCCAATAAGTCTATGTCCAGGGTGTGAGGGGTCTGTGATGATTTTCCATGCCCGTTTCCTGGTTCTTGAAAGGTGCAGGTCCTGGATGGAGGGCAGGGGGTGCCAATGATCTTTTCTGCTGCCAGTACAGTCATTGCAGCCTGCTCCTGTCCTTGCTTATTTGGGCCTTGCCTTCCCAAATACCAAGAAAACCTGGTTGGGAAATGGGGGAAGGAGCACAGGACAGACTCAATGACTGCAGTGTAGATATGGTGAGGGGAGGCCAGTGTTGAGGGATATCTCCCAGTCTTAAGCGTGTTCAGTTCCAGCTTGTGCTGACTGCATCCAGAGTACTAGCGCTCAACTCTCCTGCCGGTGTACAGACTCAACATCTAGAATGAGGCCAATGACAGGTGGGTAAAATGCATATCAGGTTCATTTTTAAATGCATGTTGAAGGGCAAAATATTCCTGAGATGACTGTTAAAATTATTACAATTTGAAGGCTATTATACAGTGGTATTAATTTAACAACCTGAAAAAAAGATTTTGATCAAAGTTAATGTCTCCACTTGTTTCAAAAGAAATAACATCTGTCATTTATTGCTTTTATTATTTATTTATATGCCCTCCGCGGACCATCTCTGCACTGCGTGGGTGATTAGTGGCTCCCTGCACAGCTAAGGGCTGCACACAGGGACAAGACGCACTCAGGTTACGATCGGATCTTCCCTGGGCAGGGGAGAGGTGATGAACTGTATGCCACTTTTTCATTGGCATACATTAAGTACAATGTTTTATTGCCTACGGTGGGGCAGGTCACATACTGGGTGAAGGTGGGCAGTGTGGAGTCCAGCGAGACATGATTAAAGTCCCCTGATATTAGAAGAAGAGCTCTCGGAGATTGCGTTTGCAGTCTGCGGACCACAGAGAGTCACAGGCTGCCTCCACGGATGCTAACGGCTAATAGCTCAATGTCTGTGTTGCAGAGTTGTTCTTTCACAGCGACGTGCCCAGAGATACCACAACTGTCTTTAACAAACACAGCCAGCCCCCCTCCTTTCCTCTCACCGCTGTCTCTCTGTCTTGTCCGCCCGCAGCAGCTGGAAGCCGGGCAGCCTACTCACAGAGGGAGTACTGCCAGGAAGCGTTTGCGATGTCGTTCTCCTTCTGTACCCTTAGGTAAAGAGCTTGGGTGTTATATTTGACAGTACTCTCTCATTTCAGTCTCTCATTTCAGTCTCACATTAATTACATAACCCGATCTGCATACTTTCACTTACATAACAGTAACCAACTTAATCCCTTCCTTACTCCCCATGCTGCTGTATTTCTTGTCCATAGTCTTATTACTTCCCCGATCGATCCAATAGGCCCTGCATAAACTTCAACTTATTCAGACCATATTACCAGAGTTCTTCAACATCTTCACTGGTTGCCCATAGAAGCTAAGATAAACTAAAATCTTAGTTCTCACATTTAAGTGCATCCATAACCTTGCTCCTCCTTATCTGTGTGATCTGCTTCATATCACTTATTAATGGACAAAACTAACAGTGGATTTAAATTTGGTATGCAAATAGTAAAAAAGAAAACAAAACAAATGCTTACATTAATGCTTATATTTGTGTACATGTTTAATGATTCAAAAATGACAAACATTTTGTTTATTATTGGTATTTTTTCAGTGAAGGACAGTGAACGCTTGTCATAATAAAAATCAATCAATCAAATCAATTTCATAATGAAAATATTCAAAAGAAAGGCAGAATGGTTTTCTAATATTTTGTAAACCTTTAGTTATGATACCTACATAGTAATATTAAATCTACAATTGTTAAATAATTTTGTGGTTACCTACTACATGACAATTTATTAGTACATTCAAAATATTTTCAAGCAAATAATTCAAGTAAGAACCCGGGACAAGAAGGGGATATAAAATGCACAATAATATACAAGGACCAGTGATCACAAGAACCAAAATAAAACCGGAACTAACAGGAACCTAAAGATTACATTCTAGAGTCTAGTTTCAAAGACTTAAGATTATCTTGCATTAAATGAGATCTGCTGAGGCATCTCATAAACTTATCAGCTATACAAGCACATTTGTTAAGACAAGCTATGATTTGGATGATTGAGTGATTTATTTAGTAAAAAAATGAGAAGAAAATGAAAATGCTGGCAGTTTTCTCAGATGAAAGCTTGTTCATACAATATTATTGAGAGGTTTTGTCCCGATTCGCGATGTTGAGGACCAAAACAAAATACCAGAGGCCCAGGAGGATGCAATCAAACAGATGGGTTTATTGAACACACGCGTGGGAAGATGTACACTGCAAAACATCAGATGTAGATCTTTGCCCAAAAATACACTTCAGATTGCTTTTACAACGTCAGGGTTGGTTAACGCCCCTTCTCGCGTTGTACAAGAACATAATTTGTATTTTAAGAACATCATTTGCATGTTTTATAGACAATGAGCAATCTTAAGAGATAAATGCAGACACTGAAGTTCCCCTCTCTAGCATCTTCTCCAAATATGGCGATGGATTCAGGCTCTGACGTTTCCCAGGGACTGGTCCTCCTTTTTGGCCCATCTTCTGTCACCTGTTACTAAGCAAAACTCAAATGCAACAAGAAGCCGGATACATTCAGGCCTTCACTCAAGCCTGTTTCTAGATTATATGTATTATATGTGTTTTGTAGGCGTGTACGCAGTTTTAACCTTCTATAGCTCCAAGTCACTTACACAATAGATTGTCTGGACATCGCGCCAAACAAAGCTTACAACCTCCAATTAATTGACCGAGCTTCAACTCTTTAATAAGCACAAAATGCAATGTGTATAAAATGGTCTTAGCTGTACCTGTAATAAATAGGTTAATGTAATGCCAACAGCTTCAATAAATGTTTTACTGAAATGATGATTAATTTGATCAATGCAATGGTAATAATGATGAATATGAGTAGCAGTAAAATATTTCCCTTATTCCGCAGTTTCCAAACCCAGAGCCTTTTTAAACACACTCTGAGCATCGTCTGCAAGCATGTTGAGGAAAAACCTCAGAGCTCTGTAGGTTGTGACAAAAGACACACTCATTGCTAATGGGATTCCAAATAATGGAATAAATCTGGACCCCTCCTCTGCTGCCATTAATGCAGTTGTGCCTGTTAAGTGGGACAACACCTTCAGGACGAGATCATTGGTTATGTTTTTGGCAGCAAGTGGTGACTTAAGGACAGCATGTAATTCATCTAAAGACACACCTGAGGTGGAAGAAAGCCTTTCCAGTGAAGGCTCATCAAGACCAAAACCAGTTAGATAATCTACTATAGCTTTCACCATTATGGTTAGATCAACAGTAACAGAAAGGAAAGGAATCGGTACGCCTGCTGCCATTGCAGATCCAGCAGAGTATAATTTTATCTTGGCCTGAAAGGCTTCTTTCTTCTTGTTGATGATCTCCATGTTGATGTTGGGCATGGCAAACAGCAGAACATCCCTCTTATGTGCTGGGAGTTCTTTCTCTAAGGTATTTTGTAGGAGAGGGAAATCATAAAGGTGGAGTTCAAAGCTGGACACCAGGAAGACCTTAGGAGACGTCATCCCTCCTTTTTGAAGACCTGTGTTTTAAGAAAATCCAAAATCCCATAAAAAAAAAAAATTACATCCTTTTTTAAACTCTGAAATCTAAAAAGTTGCATATTAGCAGATATCCTTAAATTTGGTCTTTGATACATAAATTGTATTTATGACTCTGGCTCTAGAGAATCTACACTAGTTAACAAAGCTGACATGTTATTAAAAAGACAAAGAGTCTCAGTCAGCATGTTGACTGGACTGAAATCGGTTTATTCACACCTCACACCTGGTCATACCAGTGTGACCAGTTCTAAATATACTAACATGACAATCTTCAGGGTGGCATTTATTAGGGTCCACAAAAGAATTCTAAGTAAAGATCTTGTTTGGTTTTTAGAGGTAAGGGAACTAAAAAAACAAACAAAACAAAACCCAGTCTCACCTTGAATGCAGTTTCTCTTAATCCCTTCAAGACTCTTCTCTAGACTGAAATCTTTCTGAGTTCTTTCTTCAGCACGAACATCATTGTCAATTTTGGAGCGGACAAAGTAGAACTTTTTCTCCATCTTTTGAATCTCCAGAGCGAGTTTCACATCATTTTCTCTGAAACGAGTGTCTGAGATGATGATGAAGAAGTCAAACTTTTCAAATTCCATTTTCTTCAGATACTCATCAGCTGGAAAATTGGTAGTGCCAATACCAGGGAGATCCCAGAATAAGACATTAGGATAGTTTGGATGTGGGTATTTTGTAAGCTCCATGGTGGTTTCTACAGCACCAGTGCGGGCTGCCCTCTCATCTTTGTGGTCTATACCTCTGAAGGCATTAATAAAAGTGGATTTACCAGCACCAGACTCTCCTGTAATGGCAATGTTTAATGGAATCTTTTCTTGCTTTTCTAAACATTCTTGAATTTTCTCAGTTGCTGCAGCAGTATCATTGTTTTCCAGGGCCTCTTTCACTTCAGCAATATCTACTATATAGAAATCCAGTGGATCCTCCATGTTGATTCTAAAATCATAGTATAGTTAAAATATCACTGAACTGTTTCACCAAGCACTACTATCTTGACTACAATGATTGGATATAATGATATTACATTTGACTTCAGATGATTCATCAGAACACACAAAAAACTTAGTTCATATTTTCTGCTTTTACACTACTTATTCTTGCTTTGGAGAAAACTATCAAAGAGATCAAGAGTGACACTCTGAATGTTAACAGTTACTTACTTAAACTGGTTTCTGGAGCAGAAACAGAGCTGTCCTGATGTCAACTTTGTGCCTTTGAAGGAGACCAAGATAAAAATCTTGTTTGCCTGTTTAAAGTGAACTCAGATCTCAGGAGAGACCAGTGTAAACTTTCTACTGTCATGGAAAAATACAGTGAAACCAATATAGCAGAGAGAGGTGGAGCTTGGCATGTTTTTGAAACACTTTCACTTTCACTTCCTCTAATTTGCTACTGACTTCTTGTAACTCAAGTGTTGTTTAGGTTGCAGGACTTGCTTTACATACTTGCTTTACATAAGAAATGTAGGAATTTAGAAAAGAAAATATGAAAAGGCTCTGCTTTGTTTCACTTTTGCTTTGACATAAATATGCTTTTAAAACAAATGCAGAGTTCTACTTTAATAATTCTAAATGGTAAATCCTGGTAGTTTATTAAAGACAGGTCTCAGATGTTCTCATTTCAAAGCTCTTGTCTTTAATCAAACACTACTGTACAAAACTTTGGACAATACAACCGGAAAATCTTTTGCCCACAATGTTCTGAATGTATTCTGTGATCATGGTGGTTCAATAATAGTCCAACAAAAGTGAACTTCTCATGTTCTGCTTTTCAACTGTTGAGATCTACAACATGTCCTATGCTGATGTTTCCCAAGAGAAACTAAATCAACCATCTGTTTGTGTGCCTTCTTTTAGACTCGGTGTGATATCCTCTATACAATTTCTTGTAACACCAAAGAAGAAAAAAAAGAAAAAATATTTAAATCAAATTTTGTTGTATTTGGAACAAGTCCTTATCTCTCTCCATCCATTTCCCCTTGTAAATTTAGACCAGACACTTGATGAACTGTAGAAACCCTAATGTCAGCATACAGTACTGAGGTTGTGTAACAAGAATATTTGTTTTACTGATAGACTAAAACAAGTCTATTACACAGACTTTTGCCTCCTTGTGCACTCTGTACCAGCTGGTTGATGGAGATGGTTTCCTACCACAAAGTCTTGATCAATCATGGTAAAGGGGACATTTTTTCTTTACTTTCTGTGACCAAGTGTTTGCTAAAGGGTGATCTATTTCAACGTCATAGCAGTATGTGAATTTAACTTCTTTTATTGTAAGAATCAAACTGCTCTCAATTCCTGAATTTTTTTTCTGTCCTAAACCTTACTGTAGTCAAATATATGTACTGTTTCTGAACTATTGCAGTGTGTGTATGGTATGTATGGTAGGACTGGATACATTCTGTTGTTTACTGGTTATGCCCTGTGATTCATCCTGAGTCCTTCTGTTTAGTATTCTGTTTATAATCAGGATTTATTTTGGTTTCAGTTTTGTAGAACAGGTACGGGATTTGTTTGTGACATCATACAAGGGCGTATCAATGCTATTTTAGTCAGTGAAGGGAAGTTTAAGTGGCACAAGAGATGCTAAACAGGAATATCCAGCCTCTTTCACAGCCCAGGCATCAACCAGTTCACCACTCTTTACACAGTACCATTCTGATGAAGGGCAGAAGAATGTTTTTGGAAGCTACAGAGGAGTCCTTAAATGTCATCCTAAATGGTTTAAATGTGGCTTAAATGAAGTAATTTTCACTAATCAGCAACTAAATTCTAACAACAGCTGATCAAGCTTAAGTGCTGCTGTTGTTTAGCGCGACATCCGCTGGTTTCCTCTTTCTGGCGCAAAGTGGGCGATAAACAAACAAGAGAGAAAAGCCGATCAGCTGATCATTGATCAGTTTCATGATTGAAGTAGAAAAAGGAGAGGGAGGGTGAGAGGAGAAGAGGCAGCTGTGCGGCGTAAACACAGAATAACTCCAGCTTTGTGTCTTTTTCATTGTAGCTGAAGTCCGGGACAAACTGTTCCTTTTCACCTCAATACGAAACGCAATATTTTCTCTGAATATGAGATGATTCCGTTTTTTACGGGACAGTTGGAAACTCTAATAATTAACCTTATAAATAAAATAATAAGTTCAACATCAGTAACATCATAGCACCACCCAGCTGTATAGAAACTCCGTCATGCTAGCTAGTACGCAGTACGAGTTATTGTAACTGACTGTAAAAAGTCAGCACAATGAAAATAAACTCACCTAAACTTGGTTTATATCTGACCCAGATAGATGCAGGCAGTTGCAGTCCTAGCCTGTTTGGCACCCGGGCGAACACTCCCTCTGGCCCCCCCCCCCCCCCCCACACACACACACACACACACACACACATAAAAACATATTAAGGATTGTACATTAACATAAAACTGTTGTCGGAACCATACTGAATTTCACCAGAGAAACACACACACACACACACATATGAAGAGAGAGAGAGTATGCATAGTATGCAAACGGCTACCAAACAGCCATCATAATTCGTCATACAATGAGAACAGGACAAATCAACAATTGACAATGACTAATTAATATTAAAATCTGTAACATAATGTATTGTTTGGAGTTTAGTCTGTTACTGTTACTATTTTTACCATTTCTTTTGGAGCAACTGTAATCCACATAATTTCCTTAGGGATTAATAAAGTATTCTGATTCTGATTGTTTCAGGATGACCTGCCATTATCCAATGACACATCTGCTTACCTGTATCTTTTGCTCGTTTCTCCTCCTCTTCTTTTCTATTTTTTCTAAACTGAGCACCTGATGGCTTTGAACTTTTCTTGTCCATCTTCCATTGGTTTTAATTTTGCACTCCAGTATGAACACAAATCCCCCAACTCGAGGATCACCACAACATAACCTAATAGACCTACACCTTAGTTCACAGATTCACTTTGTCTAGGTGTATTTCTGGGATTTCACACAACCCAGGATTCAAATCATGAATACATAATGGGCTTGGATTTACAACATTATGAATGAAATGTGCTCTATTTGGAAGCAGCCGCCCCCTCCCCTTTCGACGGGTTGTGTGTGAGACTTTAAATCATCAAACTGTAAATTTTAAATTGTTATTGATCCCTTTACCCCGAGTCCTAAAGTGTATATTTATTTTCTTACTCTTCTTATATTTATTGTTTGTTTACTTGCACTGCTGTAACTGGAGCCTCGTCGTCTCGTCTCTCTATATACTGGACTGTATGTAGCGGAGATGACAATAAAGTTTACTTTGACTTCAGCAGCAAGCAGGCGCACCGAGGGCTCTCGCGCTCACGATTCTCTCGGCGATAGAAAACAATCGGTGCCTATGCCATTCCCAATACGCGCTGGCTGATGTCGGGGCAGCATGAGTACAAGCAATTTTTTTTTTTTTTTTTTTTGCCAATGCCCGGATGCCGCCCCGGGCAACCGCCCGTGTCGCCCGTATCAAAAACCGCTACTGACTGCAGGTCATAACTTCTTACCTGAAGTTCAGTTCACCGCCTCGGGTCTCTGCTCCTCCTGCCTTTCTGTCATCCACCTGCCAGCTGTTGCATCTGCTGGCCTCCACCACTTGCTAATGTTACTGAATCTGTGGAAGCTCCGCAATAGCCACCACCAAACAATTGAGTTATTTTTACACATCTCCCAGCATCTGGCCAATCCACCACCTTTCAGTGTTTATACCGTTACGGAAAAAAACGAAAAAAAAAACAAACATCGGCCCATAAAAACGAAAAATCACCATCGGGCATACCAGGCAGTCTGGCCAGTCCAGCTATGACTGTTTGTCCCGTACTTCAGCTAGAATTAGGGTTGCCAACTCCCTGAAAAATAAATAAGGGACACCTCGTGGCCAGGGCCGGGCAACCCAGTTGTCTTCACCCTTCCCAGTGTGGTAGCTCTTTTTTTGTGTGTGAAATTATTTTTTAACCATTTGACTTGAATTTGATTTAAGCAGATGCATATTCTTTGTGATATGACCATATGGGAAACAAATGATCATTTAGCCATTTATTTTTAGCTCAAAATGACAACATTAACACAGTAAAACAGGTCTCTTTCTTAAACAGAAGCCTGTCATGCTTAACTTTTGAGAATATAAGTAAATCTTTCTTTAAAAGAACTCTGTCCTGCTTAACTTAAAATTATATAAATTAATAGAAAGCAATAGAACAAAAGCAAATTCAAATTCAAATTCAAATTTTATTTGTCACGTACACAGTCATACACAGTACGATATGTAGTGAAATGCTTGGACAACTGCTCGTGACCTAAAGAAAACAAAAAAGGAAAAGGCTATGAATAAGATAGGAAATAAATATGAAAAATTAAAAAGGGTAAATTTAAAAAAATATTCTTGTAACAGTGCACATATAGTGCATTTAGTACAATTGGCTTCAGTTGAGGTATTATTTCAGCTTTTCTAATGCTAATCAGCTGCTCCTGTTTGTAAACCCGCTTGTTCCCATGATTACGCATCATTAACTCATCATCATTATTCATCTATGTATTACTTTTATGTATTAGTCATCTATTTGTTGTAATCATCTATCCTTGCAGTTGTTTATTACACAAAATAAATTATATTATCACACTTCTGGCCACATAGCGCTGATATTCACTGCACATGCCCATATTAACCTTAACCAGAGGGTTTAAAAAAACAAACCAGTGTTTACATACCATATCTGCTTCTGCCGTGGCCTGGTGGACAAAAAATTGGTTAAGGGTTCCCCGAGCTTTCACGCCCCTCATGTTCTTCATGTGCCCACCATTAGAAGCATGCCTATGGAAAAAGTGCGCCGGCACACAGTGCAGTGCGCTTTAAAGGTGTTATCGTGCATTTTCCAGCCAGGTGTTTTCCTTTTCCCATTCCTCCCTGTACTTTTGCAGCCTTTTTTTCTTTCTCTGAGGGAACAAACATTGCTGCTCTAATGCTGGGCTTACACTGTGCGATTTTTGGCCCATTTTGAGCGATTTTTGAGTCTGCGACCGATTTGGTGATCGGCCCAAAGCACGTACAAACTCTAAAGCATATACAAACTCCAAAAAGCACGTACAAACTCCAAAACACATTTCTAGCGTTAACTGAACTTCCAAAACAGAGCTACCCAGATCACTTAAATTACACAATTGAAAGCATATGTGTATTGTTTGTGTATTTATAGACAAGCACTCATATTTATTCAAATAATTTAAAAAAAAAGTTCATTTACCTGTTACTACCACACACCAAATCCGGTTGTTGATACTTCCTGGCTTGTGTAGCCACTAGGTAACAAAAGCTCAACACTGCGCCTAGCATCCTGGAGCACTTCTGTTGTCTTTTGTACGTGATTCTGAGTTTGTACGTGCTTCTGAGTTTTTACGTGTTTTGGAGTTTGTACGTGCTTCGGGGTTTGTACGTGTTTGGAGTTTTTACGTGTTTTGGAGTTTGTACGTGCTTCCGGGTTTGTACGTGCTTGGGTTTGTACGTGTTTTGGAGTTTTTACGTGTTTTGGAGTTTTTACGTGTTAGGGTTTGTACATGCTTAGGAGTTTGTACGTGTTTTGGAGTTTGTACGTGCTTTGTCTGTAGGGGCCACCGTAAATATACTTTTATTTATTCACTCCACATAAAATGTAATAAATAAATCATATAATACAAAACAACTATTTACATTTTAAACTTTTAACTATTTAAATTTTCAGCTTTTTCCTTTTAAACAAATTTAACGTGAAACAACACAAAACACTGCAAACCACAACACAATTAAATATAAATTAAAATATTAAAACAAAAAGAAGATGCACATTCTCTGTCATATGGGCCTGCATGATTTCTGAATCCTTTATCATCTGCAACTGAAAATAGTGGATGATTACTATACCTTTCTAATGTGACGTTGTTGTCCCTTGCTCTCTTTTCTCTCTGGCTCTGTTCCTGTGCTACTGCGAGTGTAACAACGCCCCTCCCCCCTCTGCCCAGCAAAGTACAAGGCTCGCGTGCGGAGTGAAGCGGAAAAAGTGCGAGAGAGGGTGAGAGAAAGAAAAAAAAAAAACACAGGCTCGCGTCGTTCACTTCAAAGAGTCGGCTCTAAGAGCCATTTCGTTCGCGACGACACATCACTACTGCAGCTGCTTCTTCTCTCATTCTCTCCCCTCCCGTTTCTACTTCAATCATGAAACTGATCAATGATCAGCTGATCGGCTTTTCTCTCTTGTTTGTTTATCGCTCCACTTTGCGCCAGAAAGAGGAAACCAGCGGATGTCGCGCTAAACAACAGCAGCACGTTTAAGCTTGATCAGCTGTTGTTAGAATTTATTTAATATTAATTTCTAGTATCAGCTGATGTTTGCTGGAGCCACAGCTGTAAAGCTGCTGGTCATGATATCGGTTTGATATCTGGTGAGAGGGAAACATGAAGATGAAACCAGGAGATGTCCTTACTGAATCATCAGAGCTGAACAGGTGATGGAGAAACAGGTTTACCTTTTAGGTGACATGAATGAGTTGAAGGGAAGTTATGAACTGTTTCTGAGAGACAAATAACACCAGGATCCTTTTCTAAGTAGCTGACAGCTGGTAACTGTGCAGGGGCGGGTCTAGCAAAGTTTTGCCAGGGGGGCCAGGTAGGGCATTAACAGGGAGAGGGGGGCACAAAGAAATACTTTTCTTTGTTATGTCATTTAAAAACTTTGAATAAATAATTATCTGAATCTTACAACAAACGTGGTCATCTGATTAAATGTATAGAAATCCATTATTGTATATAGTAACATCCATTAATTGTACATAGTATTTTTTTTGGTCCATCTATTTCTTAGAAGTATGTTAGAAAAAATATTTTGCCCTGCCATGCTGTTTATTGATGTGGCAAATGAATGGTTTATGAAAATATATCTAAATCTGTCATCAGTAATCAGTAATGATCATGTCTCACCTCTAGTCTTCTCTGTCTTAATTTCAGGTTTTCACCATGTGTTGTAGATAGTTTAGGAGGTTAACTCCCAACCCCCGGGCCTCGGACCGGTACCGGTCCGTGAGTCGTTTGGTACCGGGCCGCGAGAGTTGAGGCTCAGGTGTGAAATGTATGGTTTTCAGGGTTTTTATCGGTTTTCAGCGTTATTTTGTTATCGTTTTTATCGTTAACTCAGTTTTCCTGGGTCTTTTCACGTGTGTTATGAATAAATTTTCTTTTTTTCGGTAC
>NW_024582416.1:1970374-1986124 GCF_018398535.1 Haplochromis burtoni
GTGTCATACTTTCTACCACCTTGTAGTTTAGGTTTTTATCCACATACACAGCTACTCCCCCTCCACTCTTGTTCCTTCTATTTACAAAATTCACTTCATATCCCTCCAGTTCAAAGTCCAGTCCTTTCTCAGCATTGGTCCATGTTTCAGAAATGGCAATAATTCCAAATGGATTTGTCAACTCATTTAGATATTCCTTTATATTGTTGAAGTTGGCATACAGACTTCTGCTATTAAAATGGATTATTGATAATTTATTTTCCGTGTTGATGGTGTGCTTAAACTGTTCATCAGTGAAGTAGCAGCAGTTACTGCTGATGTTGTAGAAGAAATTATTTTCCGGGTCTATATCCTTTTCTAAGTCTAGAGCATTATGGTCTGTGTATCGAAATGTTCTCAGTTCCAGATTATCATAAAGAGAATTCCAATGAGTTATATTGATATTGTTGCTGGATGCAGATGAAATTCTTTTGGACTGTGCCATGTGTCGTGTTGTGTGTCACGTCACATGTGTATTCATACCTCCAGAGTAAGTTGACCTCAGTATTTGTCCAGCTCCTCCATATTTCTGATGACCATCACTTTGGCTTGTTCCGGTGTTCCATTGAGTTTAATGAATACTTTGCAGTTGGTGGTCCATGTATTTTGAATTTTTCCCTGTTTCTTCAAGTAACGTGCTTTCCTGGCAATGTCCGCATTTCTTTTTATCAGATGTTCGTTCATGAAGACATCGGATCCTTTCAGTTTCTTTCCTTGTTTTAACAGTGCTGTTTTCTGTTTGCAAATCTCACAATGATGGCTGGTTTGTCACTGTCATTTTTTCGGGGTAGAGGGTGGCAAGCCTCAATGTTGTTATAATCCACTTCCACACCTTTGGACCGTAGAAAGGTAACCACTTGATGCTCCGTGGAGTTGACATCTTCCTCTCCTGGCCCTCCTACATTGTCAGCGGCGACCGCCCGGGCGTATGACCGGGGTTTGATGCGAAGCCCCGTGATGATAACATCGTTCATCCGGGTGTACTGCTCCAAATCCGCCACTCTGTTCTCCAGGTACGCCAGCCGCCGATCCTTCTCGGCGTTCTGGATGCGGAGAGCCTTAACTTCCTCGACCAGGTCCAGGATGGCTTTCTGCTGCAGTTTGACAGTAGAAATCTCCTCTGTCATAAACTCCAGCGACTTCTTAATATCGTCACCTTCCTCGGCTGACAGAACTTTTTTCGGGCCCATGCTGAGAGACGCTCTTGTAGCGTTGCCGTGACGACCGGCTAGCTAGTTGATGCTAGCGTCCTGTTCAAAGGCTCTTTGAGAAATCCAGCAAGTTCTTTCACTTGTTAGCTTGCTTCTTTACGTATTCAATGCATTTGCTGGAGCATGTGATTTGTTAAAGTGGGTATAATACTGCTTTTTCTACTGTGATGATAATAATAATTATAACAGTAATTATTATTAACAATGGACGGCCTGAGAGATGAGGCCAGGTATGAGTCACCGTGGGCTCTCATGTTCACAGAAAACATTGATCTCTGCTGAGAGTGGACGGCAGGCAGAAAGGAGAAGACACATCGAGCTGAAGTAGGGCTGGGCGATATGACCCAAAATTCATATCTCGATATTTTTTAGCTGGATGGCGATATAAGATATATATCTCGATTTTTTTTTTAAAGCCATAAGTTAAGAACAAAAAGAGAGTTCTTAGTCACACTGTGTCCCAGATGTCACACGGGCACTTTTATTTACATACAGCGTAGATGTACATGAAGAAATTACTCAAAAATAAATTATCAGCATTTATTAAATAATCATGGTCCATAAATAAAAGAAAACAATGTTGTTTTTGTGCATAACAAAAAGCTCACAATTGTGCAGTCAAAATGTAAACTAATAGACGCTGAGCATAATAACAAAGAGACAGATTTCACAGCTGCACCACGTCTCTGAACAGGTGCCATTTGTGGTCCTTATACACACACAGTACGTATCACTCCGCGAGGCTCCTCTCCATCAAGCGGTGCAGCTCCGTAGCTTAGCAAAGTCATATTAAAACATTTTTTGACAGATTGCTGAGCGCTGTGTACCACATAAAATCGGTTCGCGGTCAGTAAGCACAACCAGAATTCATACATAAGGCGCACTGTCGATTTTTGAGAAAATGAAAGGATTTTAGGCCGTGCAGCCCCTCCTGGCTGCATGTCGTTAGCGCGGTTAGCTCGCTAACACGTTGACGCCGTCCAGCCCGCACGGGCACGCGGTAACTCGCTAACGGAGATTTTCCGCTTTCATCTTGTCATTGCCTGCAGGTGAAGCTATGGGGGAGGGGGAGTTGTGTTCAGTGAAGGAGAGGCGAGGCCGAGTAACGTTGCGTAGAGACAAAAGTGGACGAAAGAGAGGCAAACCTGCGGCTCCACAAGTATAATTATAACGTAACATAGACTATATCGATATAAACGATATTGTCACATCTTATATCTCGTATGAAAATATATCGATATTTTTAAAAAACTCGATATATCGCCCAGCCCTAAGCTGAAGTATTGAAAGTAGAATAGTTTCAGTATCTGGTGTCAACCATCCAAAGCAACAGACAGTGCAGGATGGGTGGAGCAGGTGGAGACGATTGTCAGAGGTAATGTGTGACAGAAGGATAGCAGCAGGCGTGAAAAGGAGAGTTTACAAGATGGCAGTGAGACCTGCTGTGGTGTTTGGTTTGGAGACAGGAGGCCGAGCTGAAGATGATTTTCTTTGGGAGAAACCGGGATGGACGAGATTAGAAATGAGCACATCAGCAGCCTGGCTGTGGATCCAGCAGCTCTCCTGTAGACAGGAGTCTCTCCTGGCATTTCTGAACAGTCCAATTAGACCTGCACTGTATAATCCAACATCCTTTAAACATCTCTGCTCAGGTGCTCTCCACAGCCCGACTCACCAATGTGCTTCGGTCATGCGTTCACCCTAGTACTGTGGGGTGAACTGTGGCCATCTGGGAGACGTCCAGTTGACCTTTTTCCAAATTTCAACCTCACACTTAAAAAAAAAAAAAAAAATCCAATGTAGACATTTTTAAGGACACAGGTCTCACAGTATGTTTAAGGCCTGTTTATGACCTTAAAAAGGTCGTTCATGCTGGAAAACCCTCCAGTGGACCTGAGTTAAAACAATCCTGCAAGCAACAGTGAACCAAATTTCCTCCACAGTGATGTGAAAGACTCACTGACAGTTATCAGTAAATATTTGATTGCAGTTATTACTCCCAAGGTGCGCACAACCAGTTAGTCTTGTTTTGCTCTATTATGTTGACTCCTTTTATACTTGACACACATATTTCTCATGGAAGACCCTTCTTCTGTACCAAACAGTTCACAAACACTTCACTGTTCCCTTCCTGCTTCACCAGCTTCCTCCCTGAAAACTTGACTTTACTTTATTCAGGAATGATTTAAGTGAACATGGCTGAAAAGGCTGAAAATGGGTCAGTGTGTTCACATTACATCACCCTTTTCATGAATTAAAAAAGATGACTTTGAATGCTTTACATATTGTAATGACATTTATTTTATTTAAACATACAGTGTTAAAAATAAACAAACAAACAGAACTATCCTCACCGGCTCCCTATCAGCACTGTGCACCTGTGTGGTTAATGTAGATAGATCACTGGAGATTAAACATAACTAAACATAATTTATTGCCATGCAGTGAAACTGATGGTTACACAGGGTCTGTAAATATCAGCTGCTGATAAAACTTGTTTAATGGTGCTTTCATTTGTTTACATACTTTCAAAATAAAGCAGTCTGGGTGAAGTCGTCACGTTTCGTCATCACGAGCGAATGATTTCGCCACCCTACGCAGCGGTTGCATCAGGTCGTTGAGATGACTTTTTTTCAGAATCCTTCCTGTTTTGTTTTTTTCAAAATAAAATCACACATTAAAGACATTAACTGTAAAAAATGTTATTAAAAGGCTCCTGAGAGGAAGGATAAAGCAGGCACTTTTTGCTGGCTCAGTATGAGTGGTTGCTCAACAGGTTTAGCAGCAACATCAATAATCAAACTCCCACTTCAAAGTTTTGGCTGTTTACAAACCTTAACTCATCTTTAACTCAGTCCAGCACATCTGAATCCATATTTTTGAATAATTAGAAATATACTAAGATTTAAAGACTTTACTGATGACCGAATCTTAACTCGTCCAAACATACCACGCGTCATTGATGCCAAAGAGCTCAATCTTTAAAACTCTTCCTGAGACTGCATTTGGCTCATCCATGTGGGCTGCTGCACATTTTTGAAGCAGGTGCTTTTTATGGTCGCGACCCTCGCAGTCCATGATCATGTGAAACTCTCCAGTGTGGAAGACCGATGACTCCACACATTGACCAATACTCATTGGTCTGAGTATCAGTGGTTCCAGTGAGAGCTGCCAAACAATCCTTATTATGCTGGCAAAGATCTAATCGATCATGATCACTAAAGGTAACAGGCCTTGGGCTCGTCGAGTCGACCTTCAGCAGAACTTATTAAAAGATTTAAGTGAATGTGTTTCCATGGGATTCACATCATTTTTATGCTCATCTAACCTTTCAGTGACTCCCTTTGAGCTGTGAATGAGTGCATCCCCATCTGAGTAGAGGATGAAGCTGATCAGAGATCAGTATGTGTTAGTTTGCAGTGAGTCTTCCCTTTCATGTGTTTTAAATCATATAACTCTCAGCACATTTTATTTTGAAGGCGTGGCATTGAGCGCTTTTTTGAAGGGGAGTTTTGGTAGAGAAGACCGTGTGAGAACAAAGACAGGAGCTCAGGAAGTTGAGCATTTAGTCACCAGAGCGATGGCTGGAGGGTGGAGGCTGAGCGCTGCGCTGCTGCTGAGTGAGTTTTGTGTTAAAGAACTTTTAAAAAAGCTTCCTGGAAGCAGAGCGTGTGTGCTCTTTATGACGAAGGGGAAAGTATTTTTATGTGGTGAATGTCCGTGCGATTGTGAGAGGAGCACGCCGAGGGTGAGATTATCGGTATCCAGTCAGCCTTCGACAGCTTTCACTGTCTTTACTTAAATTTACTCGAGCAGTGATGCGATCTTGTTTTACTAACAACCTCGGGAAGGTAACACTAACATGTTTCCTGTTGTGTAATCTGCACTGCAGTTATTTCCACGTGCCGTCTGTGGCTGGATTCATCGTCACGCCCTAAACTGATTTCTTATCTGTTTTTCTTTAGATGAAGTTTAGTTTAGTGTCGCAGAGGAGGTTTAGTTCAGATTTTTACGGTTTGGTTCAGGTTGGTTTAAAGGTCACACACACACACACACACACACACACACTCACTCACTCACTCACTCACTCACTCACTCACTCACTCACTCACTCACTCACTCACTCACACACACACGTGTGTATGTGTGTGTGTGTGCTTGTTTGACAACAGAAAACCAACACGAGTCACGAGCCAGACGAGTCACAAGATCAGGCCATATTACATCATTTCCTAGACATGACACTCCCCTGCGGGCCCACCTTTCTGTTCCAAAACTTGAACATCCGGATATTTGACTTTGTCAGTGATTTAAAAAAAAGATTTTAAAGAAATTGAGCTTTGTACAGAGTGCAGGTTTCCCCAAACACTCTGAGTTATTACTGCTATAGTGACCAAGTGACCTTCTTCATGCGACTGCGTAACATTTTTATCAGCTGCCCCTCCTCCCACACGAGACAATGTTTACAAATGTTAACACGCCTGACAAATACACAAAGAAGGGACTCACAAGGATCAGAATGACTAACACACTGTAAGCTGACCAAAGCTAAAAGTAAACTAAAACTGATTCACTCAGGTTTAAAAATGGGTCATTCATCTCCACAGGATGTAGTTAATCTGTTAATTGTTGTTATTTAAGCTCAGCAGAGAGCTCGTCTTTGGCATCAGCTAAAAAAAACAGCTTCATAACAATAACTCTGGCCTCAGACCACAAATATAAACTTCCAAACTTTATGCAAACTGCACTCAGTACACTGTTGTATGGATTATGCAAAAACATGCGCCCTGCATAGTGTTTCTTTATTTGATATAAATCAGTTGCATGTAACTGTCTCACCTAAGCACACTCTTTGCCCCGACGGTTATATTTAAATGTACAACATGCTTAATAACGTTTGCATTTATTTATAAAGCTCACTGTAATTGGTCAGAATAAAGAAACCCCATCTTTCTGTTCCTAGGTGTGTTCGTGCAGGCTTTGAGCGGGCAGCCAGTGAAGTGCACCGTCTCCCATGATGGTGGCACGACCACGTACGCCCTCCAGACCGAGTTTTCTGACAAGGATGTGCAGAAGCCCGAGTTCTCGTGGTTTAACGCCTCCGTGAGTGACCTCTCACATATATGTTCTCTTATATATATCATAAAATTTAAAGGGTTCCATGTAATTTGTATTTATTTGGGATTTTGTCGCATGACAGGCTGATCATTTTTATTTGTTTTCATTTGCTGACTTTAGAAATACGTCCTCGCCAACCACCTCGATCAAATTGCTGTGGTGATAAGTTGCAGCTTCAACGCTCTCACTGTCAGAGCTTGCATCGAAAACCTTTTCTGTGAAGGACACGTCAACTCCAAGGTACAACCCTCCAAATATGAGGAAAAAACTTTATTGCACACTGGAGGGAAAAAACTTGCCTGTGTTATCGGACGTGTTGTAGTGTGAATAGTGCTGTTTGCTCAAGAGAGGTTGAGTTTACTCTGCAAATCTGCTAATCACAAAATAAATATGCAGGGAAAACAATCCTGTCAGCAGTACTTCATCCTAATAACGGTCTCTTTTTGTTTTCCGTAGGGGAAACCTCTCGACTACACGGCCAACTGCACCAGTGAGTATCGCTGCCCCGTCCTCACATTGTGTCTGGTTTTTGTTTTCATCAATTTTGAAGTAAAATATGAATTTCTCGTGTTCTTTTGCAGCCGTCTGCCCTCCCGAAGCTTTGCCCGGAGACCAAGGTGAAAAAAACAGTCAGTATTTATGTCACTGTGTCTGTGTGTCACTAAAAGAGACGAAACTGAAATGAAACGTGATTAAATCACAGGAATGTTTGGCAGCGTCTGCATGTTTTCACACGTGATGAACAAATGCAGGAAAGGGCCTCATTATTAGATAACACATATCTGTAACACCAGTTACAGTGGAGAGATCAAACTTTGTTACATTAGTACTTTTTACCCGCTCTATTTATTTATGACATCATCTTTAAATAACAGTGTTGCATGCTGTGTGACGTCCCATTCAGGCTATTTTTAAGAGAGGTAATAAACTCTGAGAACGTGACTGTTTTTATTAGCTGTGAATAATTTATTTGGCCTTTAATGCAATATTAAATATTATTAAATCTGTTCTCCTTCTCAGGGAACTCTCATCACTGGATCATCATTGTCATTGTCATTGTGATAGTGATAGTGATAGCGCTTGCATGCATCATCCTGTGCTGCAGAAATGAAAATCTCAGGTAATCTTCTCCCCGTATATAAATCATACAATGACATGCTGTGTCCTCATCTGGCGTGTTCATAACTGCTGCTCTGTTTTCATTGGCAGGAGATGCCGCTGTGGGCAAACCAGAGGACTTTACATCGTTGGGAAGAAAGAAGCAGCAAAGCCAGAAATTGTGTAGAAAGAACAGATCTGAAACGATGATCTTTCCCCTTTTTTCACTTTGAAGTAGAGTGTGCATGAAAAGGTTAATTTCCACCTGTGAGTGGATGCTTTCTGTAGTTTCCCACTGCATCTACACAGTAAGTGTAGATGCAGTGGGAGTGTGGACACTTCCTCTGGACTCATCTTCAGTTTCTCTTTGTTCGTATTTTGGCACAGTTAATGACAGCACAGTGGTGGTAATGAGTGACAGAATGACACTTATGTGACTGGATGCTGGAGACTTGAGGTGCTAAACTCTAAGTCATGTGTGACCTTTTATTTTAAGCATTACTTAATGATAATAATGATAATAATGATGATAATGATAATAATAATAATGTAGTAATGTCTACTTTATTGATCCCCACGGGAAAATTCGTCTCTGAAGCAGTGGGCAGCCACTGGGCGCCCGGGGAGCAGCGTGTAGGGACGGTACCTTGCTCAGGGGTGCCTCAGGGTAGCTGTTTAGTGGATTCGAACCCTCCTGTTTTGCATTATACTTGCCAAAGCTGAACCCCAGCTCACTGATTAGTGTTACTGTAACTGTATCCGGTTACGGCCTCGATCCCGTTGTTGATTTTATTCCACTTGCCAGTTAGCTGTGAGGGATTGGTGCACAGGTGAAAAGTTCTCTGGGCTGTGGAAGCTCTCAGACTCTTTGCTGCACCAGCGAGTGCACTTTGAGGAGCCAAAAAGCATTAATACATTAATATAACCCCCCCACCCCGTGTAAACCAGCTGTGGAAGCTCAGAGACTCGTAATGCAGCACCAGGGCGTGCACTTTCAGTGTCCTATAGCGTTACAGCACATAGTATATATAAAACATATATTAATATAAAGATAAATATAGATAACTTACTATCTATATGCTACTATATGAAACTATATTATTTATATATAAATATATTATTTTTATTATTATATAACTTATAAAGATGAACATTGTGATCTTAAACTACTCGTCATGTGTCCTCTTTACGCTGTCCTTATGAAGTGTATATTTTAAGCTGTCAATCAAACATTTGTTTCTCTATCTGTTGTATTACTGTTTCTTTTTCAGTCATTAAAAGCTTCTGCTCAGACTCATGAGCTCATTGTGTTTTTTGCAGCTCATGCTTGGTTTGAGTTTGTTTTTTCTTTCTTCCTGTTTTTCCTACAGGGGCTTTTTTTTGGGTCTTCTATCTGGTGATATGTTCTGAGCCAATTGAAGCTGAGCAGGTGGGTTGACACATGCACAAGGAAATGATTGGTCATGTTTGTGCTGCTGCCACTTCAGAACACGATGCCTCTGCACATTTAAGCAATGACAGTCACGAGTCTTGTTCTGGGGTGGGGTGGGGGGCTTTTTGATGAAGCTACAGAGGAGTCCTTAAACGTTCTTCATTTTTTTGCTGATGTAAAATTTAAAAATGTAGTTATAAAATCCAGAATGCATGCTGGTGCTGCGGGTGGCCGTGTAACTCCAACAGCATTTACTGTGTGTGTACATAACAGGAAGGAAGAGGGCAGAGGGGCTTTTCTAATTCACTGCAAGAAAAATCACTGGTGGGAGTTTCCCTGCACATGAACCTGCAGCGACACTCCAAACTCGTTGCTTGTTTATATACAGTATGTATCTTTAGCTTATATTCAGCCACAGACACAAACTGTTTGACCCAAAACATTGACTTTCACACATGCTACTCCATTACATGGTGATGTCACCGTGTTTCCCTTTCTGTGAGGTTACTGCAGGTCAGACAGCAGCTTATGTAACATTACTAGTATACAGAACACGCATGGATGTGGTGTGAGTAGTGTCAGCCAATAGGGATGAAGCCGTCTGGCAGAGCATGCCATAGTATACAGTCATCCTCACGTTGAGGTAACTAGGCCACAACCGTGTGACCTTACGTGACTGGTGTGCATTGCGGTGGAAGAAGAATTTAGAGATTTCCTGGAGCAAAGAATTTGCAGTCTCAGAACAAACCAAACCAAAAAAGTCTGTCAGCTGCTGTAATCTAAGTGGTTTTAATCCTCATAGCCATATAATGAAACAGCTCGAGATGGATAGATGTTAAAAAAATGTTATAGATATATGTAGTGGTTAATGAAAACAAAGAAAATAAAGAAGAAGAATGAGGTCAAGTTAAGTAACCATATCGTGGGTTAAGCGTGAGATGGTTTCCAGCCCTGACATGTTGTCTGGTCGTGCTGAAGGGGATTTTTTTTTCTCACTCGGCTCGTATTCGTGCACTTACTTTATTGCAACGCTTCAACTGAAACATTCCTGAAATCTAAAGTGTTGCAATAAACACTTCTGTTTTTTATTATTTGCAGAATGACATTGCAAAATGTTGCTATTTAAAATCTGAAAGCATAATTTTGGCTCTGAGTCTGTTTCTTTGGTTTCCTCTTTCCTTGTGTTTGGGTCAAAGGTCAACCAAATCACAACAGTGTGTGTATAGCATAAACCATGTGGTTTATGATTATTTTTCTCCAAAGGACTTCTTGATTCTCTCTGCGTGGCTGATGTGAGATGACTTTAAAGTCATTTTTGGTCTTTGAGGTGTGCTTTGGTTCATTATGAACTTCTCCACAAACCGGAGGTTGGAGCGTGACTTTGAAGAAAGGAGCACTGCTCATCCTTCATTTTTTAAGCTACCCAAAAACTTTCTTCCTATTTTTTTCTCATTTCTTTTTATTGTTTTGGCGGCTGAATTTTGCTACGTGACTCCCTGCAATATCCTTTTTCTGGTGTGTTATGATTTGTAACCTGTGGCTGAGAAACGCCTCGGTCTTCCCCCAAAGAGTTGGAGGAAGTAGGTGGAGGAGTGAAGGGCAAGATGCGGGGCCCTGCGATGAATTAAAGGTGTGGTCTCTGTGTGGAGCTTTCAAAAGAAATCTGCAGTTCGTTTCAAGACAGAAGGACTGTGAAGACTGTGAGACACCGGCAGCGATGCTTTCAAGTGAGTAAAGAACAAAAGACTTTCAGTGTGAATAACCTGAGTGAGTCTGCTGCATTGCGTTGTTTCTGCACTCATTTAAAATGTGTTTCCTGAGTATTTTGCATTCATTGTTTTATTTGTGCCTTTTATTTGTTTTTCATGTTAGAATGAGTTCAGTTTTCCTTCAAGCACTTAAAGCTCACCTTCACTCCCAGCTTCACTGTTGCTTTGTTTTTGGGTCTTTGCTTCACTTTTTTTTGTTGAAAAAGAAGAAAGCAAAGTGTCACATTTATGCTATAAATGTGACGTTGCAGCTCATTTAAAGCTGACCAAGCATGTGTTATTACAGAAGTCAGGCACAAAGATAAGCATCGCTCTCACTGTTTGAACTTGAGCGGTGTGAGCGTTAGTGGTGTTCCTTCCTGTTTACCTGATCGATAATCAATTCAGAGGCCGAGGAGACGTCTGCTACAGTGTGTAATGAAGTCAGTGGAGTTGATTGCTGTGACTGATTACTGTGGGCCATACACACTCAGATCTGAGTGAGTGATTATTGGTCTAGAATCACCAGCTGTCAGACCTAATATGAAACATGTCCAGACAATCCCGTATGCCTTCAAGGGAAGTGAGAATGTATCAAAAATGCCCCGACTGAAACTTTAACAGTTATTGGAGAAGAAAAAAGAAGGCGGCACAAAGACTGTCACATGAGAGCTTTTCCTATACTTAAAGAACCCAAAACACCGCTTTTAAGCTTTATCTTACCTCTAATCTGCAGAGTGTGTTTATTTTTCAAGTTTGGTATCTCAGTATACCTGAGCTTGTCACTCCAGTACAGCTGTATGCACGGATTAGGACAATGTCTGTTTTTCATACAAGCATAAAGACATTAATGGCGGTTTTGAGTCTTATTAGCTTGTTTGTGTTTACCATAAATATAAAGATTAAATAACAATAAAAGCACATTTTTGTCCACAGGTAGACTTCAGCTCTCCAGCATACAGGACTTGATGTGCAATGTGTCCCACGGTGGTGGCACAGCCAAATACAACATCCTGAAGTTTGTTGATTTCATGGATGCAAACAGATCCAAGCTCGAGTTCTCCTGGATCACTGCAGACGTGAGTAGGACGACTCAGAGCAGCTTCCCATTTTAAGATGTGGTTAACACTATTATCATACATTTAAGGTCAAGCTTTATTCAAATATATCTGTAAGAACATGTGATTTTGTTGTGTGATGAACTGTTTTTTAAAATTTCTTTTTATTTTCTGACTTCAGAAAAGTGTCCTCGCAAACCACCTGGACCACGCGAAGCAGGTGATAAGTAGCAGCTGCGACACTCTCGTCACCTCAAGCTGCTACCCAAACGTTGTCTATGAAGGACATGTCGTCTTAGAGGTACATTAGAGCATAAAAGACAATCTAAGATGTGAGGGTGAAGTTTCTGTGCTTGCATGGTTTGTGGGCAAAGTGTTTTCGAAGAACAGTAAGGGCGCAGAGGCTTAGTTTAGGAGTGGGTTCGCTCGCTGTGGAAATCTGATAAACATGCTCAGAAGTATCGCAACCACATAGTAAACTGATAAACTCTCAGTTAAATTCTCAGATAAACTGAGAATGTTTCTGGCAACATCTAATTGTCTGTTTATTTTCCACAGGGGACGGTTCGAGATTACACAGCCAATTGCACAAGTTAGTCACCGTCCTCCCACATGAGCAATGTTCTGAATTTTTTCTTTTCATATCATGTGAAGTTTTTATGACTTTTCTCTCTTTCTTTCACAGCTACCTGCCCTGCAAAAGGTCTGTTTGATGGAAAAGGTGGGACAAAGTCTTAATCTGCATAACGTATGATTTTTAGATCAAAGTTAAAAGGAATTGGTGATTAAGATGCTGGAAATTTTCAACCACACGCATCTTCTGTTACTTGGAGTAAAATTGCTGCAGCTGCAAAACCACAGACAGCTGTCTTTCACTTTCATTGTTACGGCACAACAAAAGTCATGCATCATAGAACTGGAATGCCTAAAAAGGAAAAAGTGTTTTGAGGAAACTGTTTTTGTGATTTGGTACTAGGGGAGTCTTGCTTGACTGAAATCCCTTCTTTCATGATTGGTGTCATGGTTATCCTGATGGTCCTAGTGCTGGCAGGCCTCATGGTGTGCCTCGTGCGCTCTAGAAGGTATTCTTTTAATTGTGTCAGCATATAAATGCATCACAGTTACCTGACGTGTTTTAAATAGTTATTCTCTTGTTACTGAAGAAACAATGGTGCGCCCATGATGCAAGACTCCGCACTGCAGAGGAAAGTCCGAATACCAGCTGATGTGGAGACGGGAAATCCGGAGAGCAGCGTGTAAAAGTTTCTCTGCACATGCTGGATTCAAACTTTGTGTTGATGCCTCTGCAGTATTTTATTAACGATATTCGTCCGTTATATATCTTTGTTTTTCTGTGTTTTTGTCAGGCAGTTACAGAAACACAGCAGAGTTTCCACTCAGGACCCCCAGTATAATAAATACGCTTGAATAATAAAGTCATTGTTTTAGTGCATTAATCTGTAAAATGTGTCCACCGGGTCAGTAGATCAGAGCTGTAATGGCCCTGACAAAGGCCACTTTCATGACTTCATGGGCTATTCTGCTACTACAGGGTTACCAAGTAAGAGTATGTCATAATTTATTAGAGGATTTAAATTTTTATGAGAAAAAAATCAGCAACTTAAGCTTTAAAATCAGTGGATTGAGTGAATGCTGTGTGCCTCTTTAGACTGACCTCCGCCTGCTGCAGGTACCGGTACTAGAAAGAAGGAGCCTGCAGCAGTTTACAAGAAAACCCTGACAAATTTAAAGTTGCAGCACTTTATCTGTAGATGCACTTGGATCCCAATGGGAGCAGCTGAAGACATGATTTTTCTTCACTTTTAAACTATGCATGCAGACGGTTTGATGAAGGGCTTTTATTCGGATTTTAATGTGAAATTTACGATGGCCCAGAGAGATCAAATCCACTGGAACTTGGAGAAACATCCACAAGTAGAAACACAATCACCACATAATTGATGTGAGATTGTAGATAAATGTGTACTATTAGCTGTTTGCTCTCCGTTTGTCACTTCCACAGCTGCTCCGTCACATTATTGTCTCACTTCCTTGTTTTCCAAAGTTGCAGTGCGTTTGACCTCTCAGGGCCTCCGTGGAAAAGTTTGTAAGAAGAGACTCCTCACTAGTGAGGGTCAATTTCAAGCTGGTTTGCTTTGTAGATGAAATGTGTATTTAACCCAGCTGTATCGCAGTGTGATTTCCTTTTGTTTAAAATCAATAAAATCTTCTGTTTGTGATCATGATTTTGTCTTTATCGTGTGTTGTGGGTGCAACTTCTTTCTTTTTTTCACATCTTTCAGGGACAGAAGCTTTTCAGATGAGAGGGAAAATTTGGTTCAATTTTATTTTATTTATTTAGTGAAAATCACAACAACAGTCATCTCCAGGCCCTTAATATTGGAAGGTAAAGATCATACAGCGTATTGTACAGTAATTCAGGGAAACCCCCAACAATCTGACCACTCCCTATGCGCAAGTACTGCTTTGGGAAGATTTTCCTTCCCACTGCCAATCTAACAGGAAGAAGCCTCCTGCAGAAGGGAGGGAGACAGGACAAAAGACATGCTGTGGAAGAGAGCCAGAGATAACTGATGATGAAATGCAGAGTGTTATATAAACACATGGTCAGAGAAAGTGAAACGCTCGGTGCATCATGGAAGTCCCCCAGCATTGTACGTGTGTCTGCAGAAATGTACGCAGGATCTTAAACGTCAGCCCACTTCCCTTAAGCTGCAGCATGTAGGAGCGTGCACACGGATATATTTTATCTTTGGAGCCATCTGGAGCTCAATTCGGCTCTGCTACAAATTCCACAGTTGCCAGGAGGATGCATGCAATGATGGCTACACGTGTTTCCTTGTAGGTAACCATGTTTAATTGGAGGAACAACGATTTCAAGCATCACCCTCCTTTTAATGCATCCAGTCTGCTATTCTAACTCAGTGAGCATAACATAATGATCTCCAGCCTTGTGCTCGTCAACATTTTCACCTGAGTTGATGAGGACATTATTGAAATGATCTCAGCAGGTCCTTTTATGGCATGAAATGCTGAATGATGAAATGCAGTGGAAATTGAAATTTTGAGATTAAGTTCATTTTCATGGCAAAGAAGGATTTTGCAATTCATCTGATCACTCTTCATAACATTCTAGAGTACATGGAAATTGCTATCATAAAAACTGAAGCAGCAAAATTTGTGGAAACCAGTATTTGTGACTGTACCACAAGCTGCTGTGTGCCTTCTCTTTACTCTTTTCTTGCATTCAGAGTGAGTCCTTATGTCTCTTTCTAGAAAAGCTACCTGAACTGTAGTAACCCTCACGTCAGTTCCAAGGAGCTAGTCTGACAATACAGTGAAACAATGAAGGGGATTTTTTGCTTTCTCTGTTTTCTCTGTATTTCTGCTGATGAGCTTCTTGGAAGCTTGAAACAACGTGGGCAAGGCAGCGCTCTATTTGATGTCTACTTTAACGTGAAAGCACCTTCTTTATTGCACATTACTCACAGAGTTTCTGATCCTCAACCTTGGTGCGGTCTTAACTTTTTATTCAGCTACATCAGGTCACGAATGCTTTTAATTTTCTTTCACTCTGATTTTTTAGGGAATTTTATGTCAGCATCTGTTGAAACTGACTACATTTAGGATTAGAGATTAGTTTCTGAGGGACAGGAGTACATGCTTGTACTCGCAGAAGCGCGTGTATCACATTCAATTAGGTTTAATCCCAGCAGCCCAGTGCATAGCCATTCCTCTTGGATCACATCATCAGGACGAAACCCGCTCCCGTCCTGCTGCACCGACTCCCTCATTTTCATGGTATTGTTACTTTACATTTACATTACTCCCGCTTGCATCATCAAAAGTACGAAGTTCCGCTTAGGATTTTTAACAATAAAAGCACAAGCCTAACTTCAATGCAGCAATCTGAAACCATAAAGCACAATATTCAAATATGAGAAATAATAAACTAGCCTGAAGCTTTGTGTGTGTGTGTGTGTGTGTGTGTGTGTGTGTGTGTGTGTGTGTGTGTGTGTGTGTGT
>NW_024582416.1:1986144-2004336 GCF_018398535.1 Haplochromis burtoni
GCGCGCGCGCGCAAATCTAAGCTTCTTCTTTCTAACTTTATTTTGAAAGCCTCACTTCCTGCAGCGATGTGAAAAAAGGCGAGCACAAGACAGAAGTCTCCAGGAGCTGGCTGCCGGCTCATGAAAGAAGTGGAGATCACGCGCGAGGAAAGATGTTTCCTGCTGTCGCGCTCTTATGTGAGTGACCTGTTAATTAATAACGATAATTAATATCATTACTATTATTATTTAGTTGCTTGGAAACAAAGCGTGAAAGCTGCATGACAGAGAGGCAAAGATTTGGAGCGAATACATGTTCTGACTGTTGCGTCACTCTGTGAAGTAGCACTATCGGCTTTCTTTAAGGACATTTGAATATGTATTAATATAATTATTCTTCGCTGTGATTTTTACCGCTTTATATTAAAGCTGCTGCACCGGTAGTATTTGTACTCCTACACTATTAGATTTTGTTATTTATGCGGTTACTAGTATTCGTAGTAATTTCTGTAGTATTCTGCATGTATTCTGTATTTATTGCAGAATTAATAGTTCTGTGTTCGCCACAGATGGTTTGGTTTCATCGATTTTGTTTTGCGTGTAAACACGGTTTACATCTGCGGCGTAACTCACATATCACTCACACATGGCGTCACCAGTCAATCATGAGTATTAAAATTTCAGCATTACTGAGGGAATTCCCGGGAGGCGGGACGGGGCGGGCCAGGGGGTGTGGAGTAGGTTTCCTCGCTGTCACTCGAGTCGGTGCTGTTTGTGTATGTGTGTGAGTAGTGCCACTAACCACGTGACCCAGTATTTATGGGACGACACAGCATACTGAAAGTAGTTTGAGTTTCTAACGGGCAGCTTGTAGTAAGCTCACACATCCTGATCTATTCATCTCTTCCTACTGAACCAAAACATGACTGTTAAACTCAACTTTAACATCTGACACAGAAAATGAAACCGTGACCTACTTTGACCTACGTAGTCCTTGACCTCTCAGCATGAGCTTTACCTTTATTGTCTCGTGCACTAAGTGCTGATAAAATATTCATGTGCATAACTGTAACATGACTTAACTTCAAACTGCATTTTGTTCCCAGGGGTGTTTGTTCAGCTTTGCAGTGCGCGTGACATGATGTGCACCGTCACTCACGCTGGCAAAAAGACTACATACAACATCTCAGACCTGTCCCCTGATATACGAAACGAGGCTTCCCGCTGCATGTTTACGTGGTCCAATGCAACTGTAAGTGTGATTAAACCAGAGCAGTTTGATCTGTCCAACATAAGCAGCTATGACATATCAACATGTGTGCAGTGAGAAGGCATTCGGATCTATTATGACTGACTTACAGTGTGATAGTCTGGCTTGTTTTAATATAATGTGGTTGAATTGTTTTCTTAATTATTTATTTAAATTCGATGACTTTAGGATTTTGTGATCGCACACCACGGGGGCCTGTTCCTGCAGCCCGTGATGAGCAGCAGCTTTGGCACACTAATCACCTCCAAATGCATCGGCAACGTTAGCTTCACAGCCACTTGCGTGATAAAGGTATGACTCTTTAAAAAATACCTTGTTATGAACTAATTAAGTCATAAAAAAACACGTTTAAAAATGCAAACATGTGAGGGAGGAGATTTTCTGAGTTATGTTAAGCATTGTGGGGTGAACAGTGTGTTCATAGGAGGGGTTTAATCTGGAAATGATGAGATGAATATACTGTGAAAATGTCTGTGTGGGTTCTCAGTCATCCAGGTCATGGTTGTCTGTGGAGCTCAGAAAGAAAGCGAGTGGACGTCTTTAAGTTTAAACAACCTTTAATCACAATCACTGTGTCTTTGTTCTTCATAGCAAAGAGCATATGATTACACAGCCAGCTGCACCCGTGAGTATCACCGTGCTAAATTTAATTAAATAAAATTTTTGTCTTTATTTGTTCAGCCCGTGTTAGAGTTTCTGTGTTCATTTATAAGTCTAATGTGATTTTCTGATGTTGTTTTACAGCCGTCTGCCCTCCACAAGCTCTGATTGATGACACAGGTAGGCATTTGATACACAGGTAGCGTGCTCAGGCCTCAGGTGCCTCGCTGTGGCTCATGTTAGCAGAGAACTGATCTTCAGCACCAGTTAGTGAGGAGATCAAACTTTGATAAACTAGTGCTAAACCCACTCTGTTTATTTATGACTTCACAGATAAATTACAGCATTTATTTGTGGCGTTACTATGACTGTAGTGCAACTGCATGCAGATTTCTCAAGACTGGTATTAAGCTCTGAGAAAATGCCTGTTTTTTACCTTTGAACAAACTACTTGACCTTTGAGATGATGTTAGATGTTGTTGGCTGTTTGTCTTTTCAGGAGTGCCTCCTTCCCAGATCGGTGTCATTGTAGTAGCTTTCATTGTCCTGTCCGGCCTCGTGTGCTTCCTGTGCTACAAATATAGACTTTGGAGGTATCTATCTGACTGTAACAGCTGTATTTAATGACATGCTCATCCAATATGCTCTAACTAATGCTCTGTCTTTGATAGTAAATGCTGTGGCCAGACTGGAGGCATCTACCCTCGTGTGATGTTTAAGAAGGCTCCGCAAGCAAAAGCTGATGTGGAGACAGGAGGAGGATAGAGCAGCTTCTCGGTGCACGATAAATCTATAGCCATGCTTTCTCCGTCCTTTCCCCTGCATTACTTAAGTAGCAGTATGCTTGCATTAATATTTCATCTCTGCGGGTTTGCTTTTCTGTATTTTGCCCGGCGGCTTTTTGGGACAAGACAGTTACAGAATGAAATCCATGTTACAGGATATTAGAGGCTTGATGTGCCAAACTCTAATGTAAGAGTTCCTCCTTCCACACTGTTCAATTCAATTTTATTTGTATGAAAGCAAAATGGCAACAGTAGTTTGAGGCTCTTCTGTGGCCTCATCAATGCTAAAAAACGCTGTGACTGATGAAAGGTCAGTGATTTCTTCCCACACAGACAAACCTCAGCTCAGTGTTAGAAACTGTATCCTGTTACAGCGCTGTTTCATTAATTCCACTTGCTGGTTAGCTGTGAGGGATTGGTGCACAGGTGAAAAGTTCTCTGGGCTGTGGAAGCTCTCAGACTCTTTGCTGCACCAGTGAGTGCACTTTGAGGACCCAGTAGCATGTAATAAATTAACAATGACCCCCCCCCTACTTCCAGCCAGATCCCCCATGTTAGTGTTAATGATGTAAACCAGCTGTGGAAGCTCGGAGACTCGTAATGCAGCACCAGGGCGTGCACTTTCAGTGTCCTATAGCATTACAGCACATAGTATATATGCATACAACACTATAAAGAATATTATAAATAACTTATTATCCAAATGTTGCTAATATTTTTATAATATGTTTATTATTATTTCTATTATATAAGATATATATGTTTATAATAATTATAAATACACTACCTGGGGTTGAGATGCAATAATAAAGTACAGTGTACTTGTATTGCTTGTGATTATGACCAGTTATTATGAATGTTTTAGTCCTAAATAATGCATCATGAATCCTGCCTTATCAAACGTGTGTGTGTGTGTGTGTGTGTGTGTGATCAGGCTCACCAAATCATTTTTCTGTATCACGTTTCTTGTATTTGTTTTTGCTGTTGTCACAGTTTCATGTTAATTTTACAGCTAATGCACCTGCAAAGAATAAAATCACTTTGTCTAAAAGCACAAGTCATGCATTATGCAAATTTGTTGTTCCAGGTTTTATATTATAGCTCTTTGTCTGCTGCAAGTAGTCTACAAGTAACTGTATATAATTTTAACTAGGTAGTACATGAATAAGTACTGCTTAACTTCAGGTATTTTACAGGAAAGGAGTCCCACAAACTTCTGTAAGTAAATTTAAATAGTCCATAATATCAATGAATTAAGTAATTTTAAGTACCACATAGTCTCTTAGTAATTTCCCCATCTTACACTATAAGTATGCTGTACTTTTTAGGGGACTTGCCATATTATTGTCAGGCTTGAGTCAAGTGAGAAGCTCCTTCAAAATAGGGAATTTATTTTCAACGATAGCAAAAACAATTCTACAGTAGTGATACATCCCAATCCCAGGTGCCAGTGGTACTTCTTCCACTCCACTTCAGCTCACTCAGTATTTATAATTGCTCACCACACACAGGTGAGTTTCGTTGCAGGTAACAAAAAGAACTTCAATCACTAGAGCCAGGTTTCACTGAATGCAGTCATTCAACAGTCATTCCAGACAGGCTTGAGCTGGGAAACATGAAAAATGTTATGGATCTTCATATTGTGGGGCAGGATGAGACAGACAGACACAGGGTGGATCATAGATGAAGACAGGAAGTCGAGGGGCGGATTGTTCCAAATGCTAATCAATCTGTGATATATTAGCTGCTGGTGACAGTGGTTCTTCTTCTACGGTCCTTCTCCCTTACAAAAGCTCCGTCAGGGTCAAAAATATTTTTCCATTGCCTCCCTTTCATGTTTGGAAAGGCCGTAAAGGCGACTCTTAGGTGATGGAACACCAAGGAGCAGGTCTATTCCCCAATCATCAGGGCGATGAGGAGGGAGAGAAAGAGCGAACTATAAACACTTCTGCAAGTTCGTGATACAGAAAAGGGACTGAGGACAGATCAGGTAACTCGACCAGAAATGACCGGGTTAAACTGGAACAGAGAGATCTGTGGTTCTTACACAGTTTTGCCCAGTCTATATTTGGATTGCGTGTGCTCAACCAGGGTGCTTCGTGCATCAAACATGAACTAACTAATCTTTCCACATTTTCACCAGACAGGGACAATGACATGGACTGAGTATGATGTGTGATATCCAGGAAATGGGGACCATTCAAAGCAGAAACTTGTCCCTGTTCAGGAAGGGTGACAAGTGGGATGTTAAGCTCTTTTGCTAGCACTTGATCAATAAAGCTCTGTTCAGCCTAGGAGTCTCTTAAGGTTTTCAAACAGTGAGTGAGAGCATTAATGATGAATTTGGCTGAAACCATGAGTCTGGGTGGGGAGGAGTTATCATTCATCTTGCCTGCCAGTCTCCCCACACTTACACCCGATCTTTTGTTCGCACAGGGCAGGTGCCAACAAAACGTCCCTTCTTCAGAAGGTGAGCGGTGCACAGGCTGTTTCTCGTTGTATTCAGACCCACCTCTCCCCCGGCTAGGCTCCTCACCACATGGAGGAGAGCCCTCCAAAGGGGTGAGGGAGTTGTAGTTGTTCACTGGGAGAAACCTTTCGTCACTCAGCCAGGATACTTTGTTTCTCTGAACAAATTTCTTCCACTGAAAACACAACCTCAAGAAGAAGATTTCCATCTTGCATCAGCATGCATCAAGACACTTCTTATATGCATATTCACCCACATGGTTATCCGACCAGATACACATGGAAACAAGAGCATAAAGTGAATTACGGAGATCCTTGGCAGCCAGCTCCTATCTTAAGTTTTCTTCTTCTTCGGTCCGGCTTTGTCAAAAAAAATCCCAAAGTCTATAGAAAAACTGGCCACACTCCTCCTACCTTGCTTCAGGTGAAACATCTTATACACCGCGACGTCACAGTTGGATCCTTTGTCAAAAAGATTCTTGAATTTGCGGATAAACCCCTCAAAACAGATTCAGGTTAGTTTTGAAACCACCTGTGCCCACTTTAAAGCTCTCCTCCGTGAGAGCAGAACCATGAAAGCAGTCTTAGCATTGTCTGTCTAATAAGTTATACTTTGTTGGTGGAAAATCAAGGCACATCTGATTTACCCGTAAACGTTTTGGGCGAAGGAAACGGGCGCTCCGGATGCTCGGGAGGTGGAGGAGGTGCGTGGACAGCACAGATCAAAGAAGCACTTGTAGATAAAGAGGGAAAAGATGGCTGATTAGAGACTTCTCATTTCTGCGGGATCCAACATATCTTTTAATGCACAAATTTGTTGCACAGTGGAGGCCTGTTCTCTGGAAACATGGGGCAGAATTTGCTCATCACGGTTTAACTGGGCCTCCTGCAAAGTTCGCATAGATAGAACGCGTTTAATGGGATCCGAGCCCACTGAGTCCATCTTCTTCCAGAAGTTTAGATTAGGTTAGATAAAACTTTATTAATCCCTCAGGTGGGTTCCTCTGGGAAATTCAGTTTCCAGTAGCACAGCACAAACAGAAGTTGCATGTTACAGAGTTGGAACACCAAATAAAGGGGAATGACGGAGTACAAATATAAGAATAAATATAGCATATATACACACATACACATATATAAATGTCACACAGTGGAAATTTCTATTTATCTTTTATATTGGTTTTATTCTGATTTTTAATGCTTATTTATAAGTGTAGTTTTTATTTGCATGATTTTATTCTGTTTGTATTGCATGTTTTTAGTGTGTTATTTGACATTGTTTTAATCCACTGTGGAATGGCTGGGCATGGGACAATTAGCTGACAGTGATCACCTGCTGAGGCATGGGTGTGTCCACAGGTGGCCTATCAGCTGTCTAAAGACCTCTTAAAAGGAAGCTAGCTAAGCACTGGAAGACAGAGGCCCCAGATGGAAACAGGAATGCATGAAGGCCATGTGAAAAAAAAAAAAAAAAAAAAAAAAAGTGCCGCATAACAAAAAGGACCACGTACTTAAGAAAGATAAGATACTTTATCATCATTAAAGCTTCTGTGAAGCACTTTGTGATTTTTATCTTGAAAGGTGCTATATAAATAAAGTTTTACTTACTTACTTGCTTATTATACAAGAATGTACAACGGAATAATAGTACACTGTCATGCACTGGATATGGACTTATTATGTAAGATGGGGGAATAGGTACCATATAATATAATATATAACCATATAATACTTAGCAAAGTTACCATGACATTGTACTTACACAGTATAATTATGTCTTTGTTTCCTTTAAAAATCGGACTTGTTACCCCCCTTAGTGTGCCTACCTTTAAGGATGTGTAAGTAAATATAATTACATTGTAATTTCAAATTCCATTTAATTACAGGTCAATTACGCCCTCAGTCGGACTCGATTATACCCGGGTCAGTTTTGTAGTAACAACTTTTTTGACATGTGAGACAACAGGTGGTGTCCCCAGGATTGACCTGGAAAGTTATTTTCCATAGACAGTAGCCTGTTGCTCAGGCTTTACTTTCTTGCTTTGGCTATTCAAAGAAAAAAAAGGCGCGGTTAGGACGCAACCAAGTGTCACATCTATGGGGGTGGGGCAGGTGCAGGATATCCTTTGCTTGCCGAGTACATTAAATCGAGAAAGCTAAACAATGTTTCGTGGTTAATGACAGTAAACACTTTTCTTTCATTATTATGATATGAGATGTGGGAGGGGTGTACAAGCTGGTTTGGTTATTCTGGAATTACACGCCACCTACCCCCCCTGCTCCCTCACGCATAAACGGGAAATACACCTGCAGTCAGCTGGCAAAGCAGATAACGTTCAAGATGGGGATGGTGTCGGCAGCCATGGGGATAAGTGAGTAACTTCATCAGATTATTTGCTAAAGGGTTGACTGGAAACAAACAAACACTGTAACCTGTAGGGCAGAGAGGAAATTGTGTTTATGTGTTTATCAGTAATCCGCGCACCTACTCAGCTGTTTTATTCCGGTTTGTGTCACCGGCACGTCAAAACTTTTAGCCTGTAAACTTCGGCTCGCGCAAAAAGCGCGTTCGAGTAATCGGCAGTAAATATTCATGCGAGCCCTTCCTGAAGTTTTAGTTGTTTCTTTGTGGTTTTCATTTCCGTGGCTAAAATCTCACAAAGTCTCCGAGACACGTGAGGAGTTTAAAGTCATGGCACGCGAGGGATCTTTAACACCCAACCACTCACCCACACCCGGAAAGGAGCGCAGAGCATAGTGTGTTAATCTGATTAATGTCAGTGCTGTAATCTGCAAAGTTATTCTGTTAGTTCTGAAGTTAGTTGTGTCTAAACTTCAGGTATTGTCTGTAAACGTCGAACCTCCAGAGATTCATGAAAAAGAAAATAACCCATATTCACGTGCACAATTATATTTTTATTTTAACTTTAAAACACTTTTTGTTGTCAGGTGTTTTACTTCATCTTGGTGGTGCACACAAGTGCAACGTCACTCAGCGTGATCATGAGACAACATATAACATCCCAGATCTGTCTTATGCTCAGGGTCCAAGTGATTCCAGCTGCACATTCACCTGGTCCAACGCATCTGTAAGTAAACCGTACCAGAGCAGCTTCACGTATTCTGATGTGTAACAGTTACTACCAAGTCTTAACTTCACATTAGCGCTTCCATCAATATGTATGAAAATGCAGGTTACATGGGGTTGTACTTCATTTACGTGCAGCCTGGCTTGTTGTGATAGAATGTGGAGGGTTTGTGTTTCAGCAAACCGTGGTTGCAACTCACTTTAATAAAATGGAGCCGGTGACGATGAGCAGATTTGGCAAACTTGTGTCTTCCAAATGCATCGGCAACATGATCTTCAGTGGAACCTGCGTGACTGAGGTATCACTGTTTCCATGGCCAACAGTGGTCAGCATAATTAGAAACTCTAGTTTTGATGGGGGAGGTTTAGTTAACAGCAGAAATATAAACATGCTGAAATACTTAGAATACAACAATAAAAGTATTAATTTGAACACGCTGTTCTGCCAACCCCCAGAAAACATTTAATCATTATCCCGGTGTCTTTATTTTTTTCTTCATAGGGGACACCAAAGGACTATACGGCCAGCTGCACTGGTGAGTATCACTAACAGACTGAACACGTTTGACGAGCATTATTCTGAATATCTCCTTCTCTTATTCGCATTCTGTCATGTTTTTCCTCCATCCTTTAAGTCTAATGTGAACATCTAATATTCTTTTACAGTCACCTGCCTGCCAGAAAAAGAAGAAACAATAGGAGACAAAGGTGAGATAAAAATATCATTTTTTTATATAGTCCAAAGTCTCTGGATCTCTATTAGAGACAATACAGCGGGGTTAAGTTAGAAGAATGTTTGGTAATTTTGATACATGATGTTTACATGGAAATCCTAGCATCATGGATATTTACAAGAAATGGCCTCGCTGTGGAGCGTTACAGCATTTATTTATGGTGTTACTATGACTGTAGTGCAACTGCATGCAGATTTCTCAAGACTGGTATTAAGCTCTGAGAAAATGCCTGTTTTTTACCTTTGAACAAACTACTTGACCTTTGAGATGATGTTAGATGTTGTTGGCTGTTTGTCTTTTCAGGAGTGCCTCCTTCCCAGATCGGTGTCATTGTAGTAGCTTTCATTGTCCTGTCCGGCCTCGTGTGCTTCCTGTGCTACAAATATAGACTTTGGAGGTATCTATCTGACTGTAACAGCTGTATTTAATGACATGCTCATCCAATATGCTCTAACTAATGCTCTGTCTTTGATAGTAAATGCTGTGGCCAGACTGGAGGCATCTACCCTCGTGTGATGTTTAAGAAGGCTCCGCAAGCAAAAGCTGATGTGGAGACAGGAGGAGGATAGAGCAGCTTCTCGGTGCACGATAAATCTATAGCCATGCTTTCTCCGTCCTTTCCCCTGCATTACTTAAGTAGCAGTATGCTTGCATTAATATTTCATCTCTGCGGGTTTGCTTTTCTGTATTTTGCCCGGCGGCTTTTTGGGACAAGACAGTTACAGAATGAAATCCATGTTACAGGATATTAGAGGCTTGATGTGCCAAACTCTAATGTAAGAGTTCCTTCCTTCCACACTGTTCAATTCAATTTTATTTGTATGAAAGCAAAATGGCAACAGTAGTTTGAGGCTCTTCTGTGGCCTCATCAATGCTAAAAAACGCTGTGACTGATGAAAGGTCAGTGATTTCTTCCCACACAGACAAACCTCAGCTCAGTGTTAGAAACTGTATCCTGTTACAGCGCTGATCCCAGTGTTCGATTTAATTCCACTAGCTGTGAGCGATTGGTGCCAGGTGAAAAGTTCTCTGGGAAATTGTTAATGGACTGATTCTTATATAGCGCCTTTCTACTCTCCTGGAGTACTCAAAGTGCTATGGGCTGTGGAAGCTCTCAGACTCTTTGCTGCAATAATGCTAATAATATAATATAATATAATATAATAATATAAATATAATATAATATATATATAATAATATAATATAATAACAATATCCCCCTACTTCCAGCCAGAGTCCCCCATGTTAGTGTTAATGATGTAAACCAGCTGTGGAAGCTCGGAGACTCGTAATGCAGCACCAGGGCGTGCACTTTCAGTGTCCTATAGCATTACAGCACATAGTATATATGCATACAACACTATAAATAGCTTATTATCTAAATGCTGCAAATATTTTTCTAATGTGGATGTTTCTTTATTTTTGCTTACTTATTTGTACTGTTTTCTTATTATATAACGTATATGTCATTAATTTAAAGGATTCCTCCTGTAATGTGTACTCTGTACCTGCATGGCCAGTCACTGTGAGTGTTTTTGTCCCAGATTATCCTTCTTGCTCTGTTTTTTTGCTTTATGTCCCCCTATTATGCTGAAAATGGATTAAAAACTGCTGATTAAAAACCTGAGTTGATTTTGTTTCTTTGCTTTGTTTCTTTTCTTTCTTTTTTTTTTTTTTTACATCATATCTGGTGACACTTTAGCATCCAGTGAAGGCTGGCGGAGGTGGGCAGCTGAGGTGGCATGAGCAGCAGGTCCTTTGTGTTATAGCAGTCTGGAGGAGCTCAGGCACTAACTCCACTGTAACCCGACACTGCTCTTGTGCCTCTGCAGACATTCAAATACAAAGGTTGAGTCTTGTTCTCTGACTTTATTTGTTACTGACTGGGTGTAAAAAAGGTAAATAAACTGTACTTAGGTAATCCATACTGCATGCTTTACAGATTTACAAATTATCCCGGGGCTCAAGCATTATTTAAACTAGTCAGTCACAACATTAAAATCAATATAGTTACCAGATTATTACCTCTGGAAGTGTCATGTCAAGTCTGCCATCAGCACTGACAGGATAAAGGACTAACTCTGGATTCACATTGTGTGAAACATCAAAGGGGTTGTGCTTCTTTTTATCTGCCCCAGAGGCTCAAAAATCATCATGACTTTCACAGTGTTTTTATTTTTCCACTTCTTTTGTACCCCATGTGTTCACTTCCTTTACATTTTCCAGCTAACATCTCTTTGGGAAACAACCTGTTGGTGCAAAAATGTAATTTTACACCAGTCCAAGTTTAAATTGTGTTCTTTGCTCAAATGTTTGTTATGTATAGACGCATCGCTAGGTCAGTGTCAAGATGCTTAATAAGCAGAAAAACATTCCTTCACGGACTGAAAATGGGTGAAAAAGCAGCCCACAGCCAAAGATAAGCTTCAGATATCCTGGAGAACTGTCGCTCAACAGCACCTGAGCAGTGTCTGGTTTAAAACTTTTGCCATGTTGACATATTAATATTCACCACAACATGAAAATGGTTTCTGAAACCAGACATGACTATTCTGTGTTTATGCTCTTCCTGGAAACTGTATCTATGGTTGGTATCACAACAAGGGTCATGTGATTTATCAAAATATACATGAGTTCTGAGAAGTCCAGTCTGAGGTTTATGATTTCATAATAAGTGCACTTTCTTGTGTCCGTGTGTGATAAAGCATGTGGGGAAATCCCAGTGAGCTATGTTATTGTGATAACTAGACTGGAAAATGTACTTGTTTGCAGACTCCTTTATGTATTTAGACCAACAGTTTCTTCTCATTAATTTCCCCACTGAATTCCACTGTTAAGGCTCCTCTAGGACACCTCTGAAGTAATGTGACGTATGATTATTTGGTGATCTGCAAGAATTGAAACTGTTAATCTTTTAAGGCTGTTTGGGGAGCTGTGCTCATACTGTGCAGACTGATTGGGCATGGGGGTTGTAGCAGTGCACCTTTGAGGTGTGGCTGATTGAAAGGTGGAGGCCTCTGGGGAAATTCTCTTAGTGTCTCGGGCTCTAGGAAACACTGCGACAATTAAGGCGTATCAACTACCCACAACAAGCCCTGCTGTTGTTATTGTAGCTGTTCTGAATCTGAGCCAGCAGGTTATATCTAAGAATACAAGTGAAACATGTGGTGTAATCTGTTTCACACAATGAAAAGCAAATAGCCCGGCGCAATCTGAGTAATCTGAGTAATATGGTGATTTAACTGTGAAGCTTTGCAGCGCAGTATAAACTATGCTGCCAAGATGTCAGCATGGATCCTATTCTTAATAAGAGTCTGGGTGGTTGCAAACGTCAAAGTATTGGCTCAAAACTTTCAGATGGTGCACCTGCAAAGTCATGTTTTATGGCTTCTTGCCAGATATTACATTAGCTGGGAATTTCCCGTAAATGGCAGCAGAGCTACACCCCTGTACACCAACTCAAAAACAGAAATTGCTTTTCAGTAAGACGACTCTATTCTTTCAGACTCTTTAAACTCTCTGTTCCCTCTTATTGCAGTTGCCCTCCTGTTTTGCGGTTTTACACGTTGGACCCACTGCCTGGCTCGTTCTCACCCAGGGTGATTTACAGTGTTGTGTTTTTGTGTTTGTGTCGCAGCCAGCTCTCGTGTGCTACTCACACACTCTTTTTTTTTTCCCTGACAGAACAATAGAAACGCCAGAGCCAATCTTAAGCCATATATGGTTTCATGAGCTGAGCTGAGTCTAGGTGGTGATTGGGTGACTATGTATCGACTGTTGTTGCACAGGGTACCGCAAATGAACTCTTTTAACCTTTTAAAGCTTATTACGGGAATTGGTGACGCTTCTAAAAATAGAAAGATCCCAGTAACTGTGAAATGACAGCAGGGGTCTGTCCAAATCACAATTGCTGACAAAAGAATCTGAACTAAACATCTGTCAGCAAGTACATTCAGTTTTCTGATAACATCTTGTTTTTGTGATGCACTTGAAAGCTTTCTTTCTAGTTGTTATTATTATTATTGAGGATGATGATGCCAATAATAACCACAACAATACTCTTATTTGATCATTTTTGTTGTCATTGCTTTACATTTACTGCCATGAATGTTTATAAACTTGTGATGATATAGGATCCTTGTCTGATAATCATCTACATGTTTGTAAACTATGTGTTTCTGCCAATGGGTCATATACAGGAAGTAAAGCCCTGTGACATCACATCATTGCTTTTTTGCTGATAAATCACTGGGTGTATATACACATTTATACTGTGTATATAAACTCACTGGCCACTTTAATAGGTATAGATATATACAGGTTGTGTTGACCATGTCTACACACATTAGCATGTTTATTTGCATTAATAAGCAGTTGAACACATGCTGGCCGTGTTTGGTTTTTTTGTATAGCATCCAAAGCCGTGTTTGTTAGGTTAACACAGGGGTCTCCAACCTCCAGGCCCAGAGTCACCTCAGATCAGCTCCTTCAAAATGGAGGAAAAAACAGAGCCTTGTGTTTTCTTTGTATGTAAGCCTTACATGGGGTATGAGGTTTCCTGTGGATTTGTTCTATAAACAAAAACATAGCAGCTGAAATTTCCTCTGAACTTCCAGAACTTCCTTCTTTCCCTTTCACATTGTTTCCAGTATCGTTGATCTCACCATCTCACTTTCACCACGTCAACTGTTGTCAGTATTGTTTAGCTTTTGCTCTGTTTAGGAAACGGCAGCTGTGCTGTCTGGAAGTTCTGCTCTTCATGCATCACTGTACAAAAAAGTGTTTTAGTGAGGGGAAATGTGGATGCTGCCTCGGGCTTGGTGGTGCTATGGGGCGTTGTCAGTGGGGGGAAGTGGGACTCCTTCCTTCTCCTTCTGGGATGAATATGCAGCTAATGCAGAGATGTTTGGGCTCTCAGCCTATCAGAGTTCATGCACAAGCCATACCTGACAATACAATATGATGCCTCCAGACATCCAGACAAGATAAAAGTTATGAGTCTAAAGGGTGGAGGACTTTTCTTCTGAGTCCTTAAATGTTTATTTCTTACAGAAAGACAAAAGCCAGTGTTTTTATTAACCATTCATCCATATTTTATGCATGTTTGTTGAGACACTGACTGACTTTTCTTAAGAAGTCTGTTTTATCTGTTTGATAAAAGGTTTATTAAATGGAAGATTTTTTTTAATCCATTTTAATATACACTAAAAAAGGGGAATAATCTTTCTTCAGTATATGTCATTACCGTATGTAGTGGTTTTACTGGCCCATTTGGGAATATAAAAGGAAGCAAATTAAGTTTGACACCCCAACTTGAGGGCCTATCGCTGGAATAAGCTGCAGCTTACCCTGCAAGCCTGAGCTGGACAAGCAGTTAAGTGGATAGATGGATGGATGTTTTAGGTGTAGTTTGTGGAAGAATAGGTTCCAGTGGGGGGGATTTTGGAGAGCTGGCACTTTAGGTGCTTTGCGCTTCTTCTCCAGCGCTCCTGGACTCTTTCTGTCCTGCATGGCGTCCACTCTCACTGGTTTGCACTGTGGCAATTCAGGGATGGAAGGAGGGTCTAGATGTGTAGCATCCACCTGAACACAAGAGCTGAGATTTCTCAGAAGAACATTACGGCGTGATTATTTGCTTACTTGACTTGATTTGATTGACTTGATTATTTTGCTCTTCCTGTCCTTTCTCCCAGAGCTCTGGTTTCTTCCGCCACCGCAAGAATTAATTAGCTCATCAACCAGCTCTCTCTCACACACGGGATCTGAATTTGAGTATTTAGCCCTATTTAATCCTTCCAAGTTGAATTAACCTCACCTGCATCATCTTCAGTCACCACAGCATGATTTACCACCAAAGGGTTTCTCAGAAGTCGAGCCTTGTGAGTTGATGTGTCCATGTATGGCAAACAATGCAGGTGTAAAATTTCCAGTAAGATTCAGTAGGTTTACTGTAGGTCAGACCACAAAACCATTCAGACCACAAGCTGGTTGAAAGGTAAGGCTTCTGGGAACCTTTCTTAGCACCTTCAGCTCTTTGTTGTTTTCTTTGAACCCTCCTGAGTTGCTTTCATTTCAGTTTAAGAATCATTTGGACTTTTGAAATCAAGGGGTTGAGGGCTTGATGAACAGCTTAAAATAACATCCATAACATCCACCCAGCAGAAAGTTGCACTGCTATGAAATTATTCACTCACATTCTTCACAAGTCAGGAGGAGTTTAAGTCATGAGATTAAGCTGCACAAAAAGTTACTAATACTATGAGTAACAGAGAGAGTGTATAAACATTCGTGGCGTGACTTGTTTCCCAGAAAACAAAGAGGAAGTAATGACAAACAGAAGGAGCCTTGGTGATGCAATTACATTACATTAGAGCACTCTCAGCCTGATAGTAAACAATGGCTCCGAGCACACTGCTCATCACACATAATCAAACACAACAGCTCAGAGGTAAAGCTCTCTGTGTACATTATAGGGCACACCATAGATTTGTGCATTAGCATAGATCCTGTCAGGCATCATATGCACAGCAGTTGTGTGCTGCACAGTAGCAGCTGCTATCACATGAAACACAGTCTGATTTCCCAGATGGGGCACCACTTACATCGAAGTCAGTCATGTGAGTTTTTGCTCACATTTTGCTGCCACACTTACACCCTAATCAGAAACAAAAGCCAAAGGAGAACTCTTTGTACTTGCACTGTACCACATGTATGACTCTCTTGGCTTAAACTTTAATGTATAGATTCATAAAATTACAGAAAACTCGCTGGCAATTTGATCCTGTAATTTTAAAACAGTAAATAGTGACCAAATGTTTTGTGCTCTGTCGGGTGTTTTATATTCACACAATTATGTTGTGTGGGTAGTATACAGCCACAGGTCATGCTGCTTTCTCTCTGTTTGTTCATCAAACGTCTGAATCTGCCACGCACCAACACAGACTCAACACCTGACTGAAAAGCAAACTGTAAAAATGTAATGTGATGTTAATCCAGTGACTCAAAATGATTCATGCTGTTTAACTTTGAACATTACAAGGAAAATCAAGTTTCTCATAGTAAGCAGACAAGTATGAAAACAAAAGATTTTTATTTTTGTTAAAGAAGGTTAACACAAAAATGCTGGATTCGAGGACCAGACATGATGAATGTCACTGCATTCACTGATTGAACTGCTTGATGTTTTTCCAAAGGAAAAATGTTTATTCATGGGTAAAGATGGATTTTCTTCTTGTCTGCAGGTAAATCAGCAGTACAATAGAAGTAAAGCTTTTTGCTTTTTAGTATAATTTTGATGATAGTGATCGCTTATATTTTCTGCTCACGATTCCCTCCAAGAGCAGCCAATACTGTTCTGTGAAATCACACCCTGGACTCGGAGAATTTGTCCTGAGGTTTGAAAATCCTGGTTCTTCTGTGGGGGCTGGGAAAGTTTCCAAATTGTGTAACACTTCACATCACCTCATATACTTCTTTGGCTTTCCACTAATTGACTGGCAGCCATTCACTAACCATTGATTTAGGAATCATTTCTACAGCAACTGCCATCAACCATCAGCAACCACTCACCAGCAGTTTAACAGGGACTACAGATTATTCCTTAGTGGTTGACAGATGGTTGCAGACTGCTTTCTAGGCTTGCATTTGGGGCCTTGGCTTTTGTTTGATGAAATTATGCTTGACTGACTCTTTTAGCATCCATTTAGCATTTCATTATGTTTTGTGAGATACTTTTGTTTGGTGGTAGAAAATTAAACAGCGAGAGTCAAACATAGTCCAACCAGGAGCACAGCTGCAGAACCTGCAAAACAGTCATATTAGAAAGAAACTGTACACATAATGTACATGGGCACTATGTAGATAGAGGTACATCTAAATTAATTCCAGTATCATAAGCTTTGTAATCCCAAACCCCAAAATAAATGCAAGCTAGAACCTAAATAAGAACATCCAAATGTCCCCTGGCAATGTCACAGAATAAAGGTCTAATTATTATTATAATTGTAATTAAAATATTAATTAATTCATTATTAAAGTTTTTAAATCAAAAAATAAATATAAGTAATTAACACATTTTAAAAACATAAATAAAGTTAAAGTTATTTGAAGAAAGTTTAAATTCTTGCAACCGGAAGTTTGAACTGAACAGTCCGCCAACCCATTAAGGTCGACTGTTCCCTGCCGCGTGTTAAACACCTGCACGCGGGAGTGAAGGAAGGAAGTAGGGCGGGAGGTGAGAGCTTCAGTGGGTGAGTTTGGTTTGATGTTAAAGCCGTTAAATTTAGTTGTTTTAAAAAAATAAAATAAAAAATCCGTTACTGAGCCTCTCAGACGGGCAGCGTACCGCTTTCATCCGCTCCTCTGGTTCTCGGCGTCCGCTCGGGGGTCTCGGTGTTGCTCGAACGGGTAGCGGACTTGGCAGCTAAGTGTGTTAATAGCTAATGTTAGCTTTTAAGCCATGTAATAAACTAAGCTTTTATAAATCAGCTACCATTTATTTATGGGAACTATTTTTAAGTAATATTAAAAAAGTTCTCTTTACTACCTTAAATACACCCGAGGTGTAGTAATCATGAAGTGTCAGAAATGTTTGCCTGCCATCCGCGATAGCTACAAACATTGATTCAGACTTACAGAAGTCATAATTTAGTTTTATTTAATTTTTTGGTGGTATTCACTGTGTGAAATTTTATTATGTAATGCAGTCATATTCTAAGGTTGAAATATTTTAGCGTTTTCGGTATTTGGTCTTTAAATTGAAGGTGATTGACTCGGTGTAAATGAGCCTTATTACCTTAATGGGTCAAAATAAGTCCTTTGCCACAAGTGAGTACACACGTTGGTATTTTTGTTTGGTTTTTGGCAGGTTATCGTTTTGATTTTATTGTATTAATACTGGTAATTGTTATATTTATGAAGGTAGAGCTAGTTTTTTTTTTTATTTTTATTGCTATTAATACAATTCAAATAGGGAGTAAAATATCTGCATAGTTGTGGTTTGATCAAATTGTATGTGAAAAGACTGAATGAGATGATTTGATGTGACTTTGATTTCTCAGTGTGGGCCTTGGTAGAGCTTTCCCCCTACACCAGGGGTGGGGAACTTCAGACCTCAATGGCTGGTGTCCTGCAGGTTTTAGATGTGTTCTTGATCCAAAACAGCTGATTCAAATGGGTAAATTACCTCCTTAACATGTCTTACCTTCTCCACATGCCCAGTAATGAACAAATCACTGGCTTCAGGTCTGCTGACCCAGGGTGATATTG